>NC_034192.2:17221331-17324484 GCF_002021735.2 Oncorhynchus kisutch
TTGAATGCCGAGCTGTTAGTGCGATGAACAGCATTCTCACATAGGTATTCCTCTTCCTCCAGATGGGTTAGGGCAGTGTGCAGTGTGGTTGAGATTGCATCGTCTGTGGACCTATTTGGGCGGTAAGCAAATTGGAGTGGGTCAAGGGTGTCAGGTAGGGTGGAGGTGATATGGTCCTTGACTAGTCTCTCAAAGCACTTCATGATGACGGATGTGAGTGCTACGGGGCAGTAGTCGTTTAGCTCAGTTACCTTAGCTTTCTTGGGAACAGGAACAATGGTGGCCCCTTGAAGCATGTGGGAACAGCAGACTGGTATAGGGATTGATTGAATATGTCCGTAAACACACGGCCAGCTGGTCTGCGCATGCTCTGAGGGCGCGGCTGGGGATGCCGTCTGGGCCTGCAGCCTTGCGAGGGTTAACATGTCTAAATGTCTTACTCACTTCGGCTGCAGTGAAGGAGAGACCGCATGTTTTCGTTGCAGGCCGTGTCAGTGGCACTGTATTGTCCTCAAAGCGGGCAAAAAAGTTATTTAGTCTGCCTGGGAGCAAGACATCCTGGTCCGTGGACTGGGCAGGTTTCTTCCTGTAGTCCGTGATTGACTGTAGACCCTGCCACATGCCTCTTGTGTCTGAGCCGTTGAATTGAGATTCTACTTTGTCTCTGTACTGGCGCTTAGCTTGTTTGATAGCCTTGCGGAGGGAATAGCTGCACTGTTTGTATTCAGTCATGTCACCAGACACTTTGCCCTGATTAAAAGCAGTGGGTCGCGCCTTCAGTTCCACACGAATGCTGCCATCAATCCACGGTTTCTGGTTAGGGAATGTTTTAATCGTTGCTATGGGAACGACATCTTCAACGCACGTTCTAATGAACTCACACACCGAATCAGCGTATTCGTCAATGTTGTTATCTGACGCAATACGAAACATCTCCCAGTCCACGTGATGGAAGCAGTCTTGGAGTGTGGAGTCAGCTTGGGTCGGACCAGCGTTTGGACAGACTCAGCGTGGGAGCTTCTTGTTTTAGTTTCTGTCTGTAGGCAGGGATCAACAAAATGGAGTCGTGGTCAGCTTTTCCGAAAGGGGGACGGGGCAGGGCCTTATATGCGCGCGGAAGTTAGAGTAACAATGATCCAGGGTCTTTCCACCCCTGGTTGCGCAATCGATATGCTGATAAAATTTAGGGAGTCTTGTTTTCAGATTAGCCTTGTTAAAATCCCCAGCTACAATGAATGAAGCCTCCGGATAAATCGTTTCCAGTTTGCAGAGAGTTAAATAAAGTTCGTTCAGAGCCATCGATGTGTCTGCTTGGGGGGGGATATATACGGCTGTGATTATAATCGAAGAGAATTCTCTTGGTAGATAATGCGGTCTACATTTGATTGTGAGGAATTCTAAATCAGGTGAACAGAAGGATTTGAGTTCCTGTATGTTTCTTTCATCACACCATGTCACGTTGGCCATAAGGCATACGCCCCCGCCCCTCTTCTTACCAGAAAGATGTTCGTTTCTGTCGGCGCGATGTGTGGAGAAACCCGCTGGCTGCACCGCTTCGGATTGCGTCTCTCCAGTTAGCCATGTTTCCGTGAAGCAGAGAACGTTACAGTCTCTGATGTCCCTCTGGAATGCTACCATTGCTCGGATTTCATCAACCTTGTTGTCAAGAGACTGGACATTGGCAAGAATAATGCTAGGGAGTGGACGATGTGCCCGTCTCCGGAGTCTGACCAGAAGACCGCTTCGTTTCCCTCTTTTTCTGAGTCGTTTTTTGGGTCGTTGCATGTAATCCACTCCGTTACACTGGTTGTAAGGCAGAACACAGGATCCGCATCGCGAAAAACATATTCTTGGTCGTACTGATGGTGAGTTGACGCTGATCTTATATTCAGTAGTTCTTCTCGGCTGTATGTAATGAAACCTAAGATGACCTGGGGTACTAGTGTAAGAAATAACACGTAAAAAAAACAAACTGCATAGTTTCCTAGGAACGCGAAGCGAGGCGGCCATCTCTGTCGGCGCCGGAAAGCGTTGCTATTTACCAATAGACTATGTACAGCTGCAGCGATCGGTTAGCTGCTCAGATAGCTGATGTTTGAAGTTGGTGAGGGAGATAAAAGTCTACAACTTCAGCGATTTTTGCAATTCGTTCCAGTCACAGGCAGCAGAGTACTGGAACGAAAGGCGGCCAAATGAGGTGTTGGCTTTAGGGATGATCAGTGAGATACACCTGCTGGAGCGCGTGCTACGGATGGGTGACCAGTGAACTGAGATAAGGCGGAGCTTTACCTAGCATGGACTTGTAGATGACCTGGAGCCAGTGGGTCTGGCGACGAATATGTAGCGAGGGCCAGCCGACTAGAGCATACAAGTCGCAGTGGTGGGTGGTATAAGGTGCTTTAGTGACAAAACGGATGGCACTGTGATAGACTGCATCCAGTTTGCTGAGTAGAGTGTTGGGAGCCATTTTGTAGATGACATCGCCGAAGTCGAGGATCGGTAGGATAGTCAGTTTTACTAGGGTAAGCTTGGCGGCGTGAGTGATGGAGGCTTTGTTGCGGAATAGAAAGCAGACTCTAGATTTGATTTTCGATTGGAGATGTGTTTGATATGAGTCTGGAAGGAGAGTTTGCAGTCTAGCCAGACACCTAGGTACTTATAGATGTCCACATATTCAAGGTCGGAACCATCCAGGGTGGTGATGCTAGTCGGGCATGCGGGTGCAGGCAGCGATCGGTTGAAAAGCATGCATTTGGTTTTACTAGCGTTTAAGAGCAGTTGGAGGCCACGGAAGGAGTGTTGTATGGCATTGAAGCTCGTTTGGAGGTTAGATAGCACAGTGTCCAATGACGGGCCGAAAGTATATAGAATGGTGTCGTCTGCGTAGAGGTGGATCAGGGAATCGCCCGCAGCAACATCATTGATATATACAGAGAAAAGAGTCGGCCCGAGAATTGAACCCTGTGGCACCCCCATAGAGACTGCCAGAGGACCGGACAGCATGCCCTCCGATTTGACACACTGAACTCTGTCTGCAAAGTAATTGGTGAACCAGGCAAGGCAGTCATCCGAAAAACCGAGGCTACTGAGTCTGCCGATAAGAATATGGTGATTGACAGATTCGAAAGCCTTGGCAAGGTCGATGAAGACGGCTGCACAGTACTGTCTTTTATCGATGGCGGTTATGATATCGTTTAGTACCTTGAGTGTGGCTGAGGTGCACCCGTGACCGGCTCGGAAACCAGATTGCACAGCGGAGAAGGTACGGTGGGATTCGAGATGGTCAGTGACCTGTTTGTTGACTTGGCTTTCGAAGACCTTAGATAGGCAGGGCAGGATGGATATAGGTCTGTAACAGTTTGGGTCCAGGGTGTCTCCCCCTTTGAAGAGGGGATGACTGCGGCAGCTTTCCAATCCTTGGGGATCTCAGACGATATGAAAGAGAGGTTGAACAGGCTGGTAATAGGGGTTGCGACAATGGCGGCGGATAGTTTCAGAAATAGAGGGTCCAGATTGTCAAGCCCAGCTGATTTGTACGGGTCCAGGTTTTGCAGCTCTTTCAGAACATCTGAAATATATGAGATGAAGCAGATCGCATTCTTAATTTCACCAGTCACATGTCAGTCTGTAAATAGCACAACGGGACAAAGCGGGAGCAGGTGAGTCCAGCTGTGTATTGACAGGGTCGTTTTTTTCAATTGAAAGTCCAGTGTTTTTTTTGTCATCAATAGAGTGATCAGGGGCTTGCAACTATTCCTTCACAGAAAATACATTAGTGCAAGACATTTGGCCTGAAAATAGCTTAATTTTCATCAGATCACAACAGAAGTGCAACACTATTTGGCTGGCAGCCACACAAGTAATAAGCAATAAACAATGAAAAAGCAAGCTGTTATTTGCAATTGTTTTCCATGAAGTTAGTCTAGGATTTTACCAGGAAAAGTAGGCTACACCGAGAAAAATATGGGAGGAAAGTAACGCAATGTCTGCTGATAAAATGCAACTGAAGCACAACATTTGTCTGATACCATGCAGAAATGACAATAAGAAACATTTTAGATCTGCGTTTACAAAACGCAGCAATATATCTCTTTCTAAAATTATCTGCCAAAATTATTGCAACCCCTGTTATTAGCCTGTTTAACCTTTCTTCCGTATTGTCTGAGATTCCCAAAGATTGGGAATCTTCAAAGGGGGAGACACTCTAGACCCAAACTGCTACAGACCTATATCTGCACATTCATCTTCTGCACATCTACCATTCCAGTGTTTAATTGCCATATTGTAATTACTTCGCCACCATGGCCTGTTTATTGCCTTAACTCCCTTATGTTACCTCATTTGCACTCACTGTATATAGACTTTCTTTTTTCTTTTTTTCTTGCATGACGCAAGTAATTTTTCAAACAATTGTTAACAGACAGATTATTTCACTGTCTCACAATTCCAGTGTGTCAGAAGTTACATACACTAAATTGACTAACTTTTAACAGCTTGGAAAATTCCAGAAAATGATGTCATGGCTTTAGAAGCTTCTGATAGGCAAATTGTTCTCTGGTCTGATGAAACAAAAATATAACTTTTTGGCCATAATGACCATCGTTATGTTTGGAGGAAAAAGGGGAACGCTTGCAAGCCGAAGAAGAACAACCCATCCCCGTGAAGCACGGGGGGTGCAGGCATCATGTTGTGGGAGTGCTTGTTCGCAGGAGGGACTGGTGCACTTCACAAAATAGATGGCATCATGAGAAGGAAATTATGTGGATGTTTTTGCAGCAACCTCTCAAGACATCAGTCAGGAAGTTAAAGCTTGGTTTGCAAATGGGTCTTCCAAATGGACAATGACCCAAGCATACTTCTATAGTCGTGGCAAAATGGCTCCAGGACAACAACATCAAGGTATTGGAGTGGCCATCACAAAGCCCTGACCTCAATCCTATAGAAAATTTGTGGGCAGAACTGAAAAAGCTTGTGCGTGCAAGGAGGCCTACAAACCTGACTCAGTTACAACAACTCTGTCAGGAGGAATTTGTCAAAATTCACCCAACTTATTGTGGGAAGCTTGTGGAAGGCTACCCAAAACATTTGACCCAAGTTAAACAATTTAAAGGCAATGCTACCAAATACTAATTGAGTGTATGCAAACTTCAGACCCACTGGGAATGTGATGAAAGAAAACCTGAAATAAATCATTGTCTCCACTAATATTCTGACATTTCACATTCTTAAAATAAGTGGTGATCCTAACTGACCTACGACAGGTAATTGTTACTAGGATAAAATGTCATGAATTGTGAAGAACTGAGTTTAAGTGTAATTTGGCTGAGGTATGTAAACTTCCGACTTCAACTCGATCTAAGTAAGTGGTTGAATTAATAAGGTGACGGGGCATCGTATAGTGTTGGCTTTCTGCCTTGTTTGAGAAGGCAAAGCCCTTTGGATGAGTACCTGCACAGCTGCCACTGCTATCTTGATTTCCTTGCCTTTTTTCTCCTCTCTATTCTCAGTCAGTCTATTCCTCGCCTCTTCTCTTCTCTGATCACAGCAGACAGGCGGTTGCCCTAGCGAATCCAGACTCCGTATAGACACAGTGTCTACACATGCTGTTTCAGCGCCAGTACTGTTCTTCCTTCAGACAAGCATGTGTCAAAACTTTGTTCCATTGCACGGTCTCTCGTTCACACGCTTGTTAAATGTCCAACTCACCACAAATGAAATTCGGTAGCTCATATATATGTATAACTTTCGGAGATGGATTGCCTGTCTTTGCAATTTGTAAAAAAAAAATGCGCTTTGTGAGCATATTTTGCTAGCAGCCTCCATGAAATTCACTATACTTGTGCTAATATTCTTATCGTTCTTGTAACAGATGCGGAAAGGCTTTTTTTCCTTCATTTTTTTGGCACCCCCTTGTGTACTAAGCCGCTAATACAGTAAATGAAGGGGTGAGAGAAGGACGGTATGATGTTATGAATATCTGGATACTGCCCACCCTAGTTCTGTGCTTCCCTTTAAGTACTGCAGATGAATCTGCTAAATATGTTGGTTAAGATGACCATGAATTGTCAAGTCGTACCACGCACAATCTACAAACTCCCATAATACTGTACAAGGGCCCAGGACCAGTGGAAGAAAATTGTCCTATAACATCAGAGATGCACCACCATATTTTACAGTAGGTATGGGGTTGTATTCTCCTCATACATTCTCATTTCTACACCAAACCTACCACTGGTGTGAGTGGCCAAAGAGCTCTGTTTTCATGTCACCCAACAAATGTAAAAGGCCTGGAGTTTGGTAAATGGCATTGGCACTTGGGTTGGAACCGGTGCTTTGCTCAGATAAAATGAAAAAAGATATTTGGCCACGCACACCAATGGTGGATTTGGTGTCGAAATGAGAATGCATAATCCATGATGGTCACAGCTGATCTCCACCTCTCTGTGGTTAGACAAAATACCCAGTGTCCTCACGGTCTCTTTTGCTGCAAGCTGAAGAGAGAGTGAGAGAATCAACTGTAATCTGCACAGTTCAATGACAACCACAACAGACAAACTATTATTAAGTACTGGATAATCAATGAGGGGCTGCATTATATGAAAATAATTAACAACGTGGATGGTGTGTTCCACGACGCGTTTATGGTGTGTGCCATGACACTAAGGCGGAGTTGCATTATTTTCCAGAGAGCACATAGAGCCCCCAAGTTGATTATCCCTTTTAATACCAAGGCTATAATTGAACACATTTGCTGTGTTAATTTGCCAGCAGAAATGTTGTTAAACATCTACTGAAGTAGCTAGCAAGTTTACTAGATAGTTACAGTAGTTGCCTTGGTAACCAAACAAACAGACTTGCTAATTTAGCTTACCAAACCATCAGCCCTTGCTTGGTATTATGAAAATCGAATTCACAATGCCAATAATGTTTTCAATTTGACTTTGCTTTCAAAAGCAGCTCAAACATTGAACATGTAAGCTGTTACTTCATAGCCATTGATTTATACCATGCATTATAGGGAAACAATGCACACTCTAAAGTGCCATTCAAGCCAATCAGAAACCAGTATGTAACAATGCCATGGTATAAAACCAGATATGGGACAGATGGAAAATATTAGGACACCTCCGAATTAGTTCCAACTATAGTTACAACAATTTTCTAAAAGCACTGCACCATGCAGACCGTACAAAGTTACAGAAAGCTAAACCAACATCCGCACGAGCCGAATTGGATAATGAGGAAAAGCGAAGGTAGCTAGAAATAATTTGTTTTTGCAGATACGTATTTTTTTACAGCATCTGATGACCTATCGACCATGGTGAGTGACGGCCCTTTACCCCATTATCAGTCTGAAAATGTGACCCAGGCACATTTTTTGCAAAAAAGGTAGCTGACCTTTTTCTCAATGGGAAAATTTGAGTGTCACCGGGTTGACGTTTTTCTCAATACATTGCAGTCAATTGGAAAAGATAGCAGTGAGTAACGTAATTCTCAATAATTCATGCAAAATGCCATGGTGCTATAATTCCATTTCAAGTATCAATCCACTGTCCCGCAGCCCAGCCAGGCAATTAAACTTAAAAAACGTTTCAGACATTTTTTCCCCATGCTTCTTGCCTAGCATTTTGTTTCGTACAGCGGGGGTTAATATAAGCCTCGCTGTGTGGTCTATCTGATCTGTGCAACATGTTTCGTTTTTTGTGACCTCCACCATGCCATGCATATGACAGTGATGAGACTGACAGCTTTGTACCAGGCATATTAGTTGATCAGGATCATTCTAATGGATATATCCAAAGAAATGGCAGAGAGATTAAAGTAGATGTCACGTGTCAAAATTTTTATTGATGACCCTATGTGAACCTATGTGAACGCTATGTGAACCCTATGTAGTGATGACGTGTGCATGTCTTCTGGTCAGGCAAGCCTGGTTAGGTGGGGGCTATGGGGTGAGTAAGGGTCCATTTGACAGGCCGTTAATGATTGATGACCCAAGCCTGATAGGCAAGCCTGGTTAGGTGGGGGCTATGGGGTGAGTAAGGGTCCATTTGACAGGCCGTTAATGATTGATGACCCAAGCCTGATTTATGACCCTATGTAATGATTTATGACCCTATGTCATGTAGAAGGGTGCATGCCCAGGGTTGAGTAAGTGACCATGTGTCAGGTCAACCTGTTACTGTTTCTCACGGTTTGGGTTGGTTAATGCCCCTTATAAAGCGCCTGAACAATACCTGTTTAAGAGTGCACAAGATCTTAAGAATAACCATGGAATTTGGGATCGGTACCAAACAAGTGATGACGGTAACAACTGAAGCAGGCCCTCGGGTTGCCCATAGAGCAAGGGCAAAGTATCAACCAGCAATATATGATGCGCCAAAAAAAACGTTTTTTTAAATGTGTATAGAACCCAAATACCGCCAGCAAATGCTCTGACAGATCAAGTGTTGATGTCTAATGGCCAGCAGTGGGGGTATCGGTTTGATTACCTGGCCTGTAGAGTGACCCTCTATACGGTAGATGAAGGAGAAGAATATACAGACCAGACTGTAGGCTTGGAATATGGTTGTTGAAGACTGGTCGGTTTTTCGCAAGGTTGTATGTCCTGAACTGAGCCTTATCACCAAGGGGTATAGTGTGTTCACGGGCCACGAGACCCGTTGGGAAGGTACCCCTGACTCCTCAGGACAAATATTTCACAGGGTGAAAATACAAAGAAAGAATGGCCGACCGTGCGGCAGCGTGGAGTTCTATATCGGCACCGAGGCAATCCGAAACCACAACCTTAGGGGTGGTGGCCTGACTGGGGATACCCGACTGCGTCTACTTATTCCTTTAAGAGTTGGGATGTACTGGAATTGAAAATGTTGCAACCGTTGGATGCTCTCTTTGTACAGAGCCAACAGCGTCAGAGCCTTGTTCATTTAAAGAAGTGCATAATATATACGAATCGTAAAGATTACGATGCAAAAGAGCCTCAAGAAGATACAGCGTCAGAAGAAAACTAAGTAAGCGGATGCTTTAACCCCGCCCCCCAGATACCCAATGGCCTTGTTCTACAATAAAAAGAAAAAAAGCAGCCAGTTCTTCATTTCAGCATACACCATGGATCTCCAGACCATCTACGAGGAAGCCACTACGTCATGGGGGCCCGACACTAAAGACTCTATGCCACGAAGCCCTACACTCTACGCACCCCTGGCAAGACCCGTGACACCCCCGACATTTACCCAGCCTGAGGATGTGTTTGATGGGGTGGCCAGTACTATTTTTGTGGATACAATCAAGGCCTCTGTAGCTACACTTTTAAACGTGGTGATTGGCGAATATATACGAGAAAAATGCATCGGCTGTGAGATCAATCATCCCAGCCAGCGTCGTCATCCTTGCCTCTACGACCCTCCTAGATACTACTTTTTCAATCATTTTGAGGAGCTGGTGAAAAGACTGTGGTCCTGCCGTTTTATACCAGCGCTGGTCATCGCCCTGGAGTCTATGGGTATTGCGCCGTCTATCCCTAGAGTTTACGGGGTAACCGAAGCCTTCCTACATGAACTGAAGGAGGCCATCTTCATCCATGAGAAACTCAAAGAAATCCGACACACCCTGGTGGACGACAACAAATACAGGGAAGCTGTGGTGGCTGATGTGATGCTTTTCTGGCTCAATAAATCCCAAGAGACCGAGTGACATTTTGTTTATTTAGAGCTATGGGTAACTATGTGTCTACGATGTTTGAGCGAATAAATACATTTTTTCTTTTGAGAGACCTTACAAATGTTATGCATCAGATTATTGAAAATAAAGTGAACAATGTAAAGTTCTACACAACCCACAATACAGGGGTTATTGTAGAGCGTGTGTTAAAAATGGAGCAAATCATGAAACATGTCCGACATACGGGCGAGAGTTTACAATGGTCACATATGGTATCAAGGCTTGTTGAGGATTCTGAAGAACTAGAAATAACTTTGGCTAAGATTTTACATTATTTGTTTGAACCACCCTTTAATGTGAATGTGTATCATATTTGTTGTTTATATACTTATATATCAGACGTGTGTGTTTTAAAAATTCAGCGAAACAAACCTGTAAATCTAAACAATATATACAGGGTGTTGCATGCTGTGATTGTTGAGAAAACGGGGACTTGTATCTTGCAACAAATCCTGAATTGTCTGTATACGTAATAATTGTTGCATTCTTAAAATAAAAATTCACAAACTGAAATGTTGTCGTTATATGAAAGTGGCTCATTACAGTTATTGTACCTCAGAGAGGCAAGAAGGATGGCTGAGCAGCTGTTGAAAAACATATATTATAATCCCTCTAACCCCGGGTCTTATGGGGGTAAAGAGCGTTTACAGAGAGCTATAGTCGAAGAAACAGGTAGTCTGTTAAGCGATGCTAAAGTGAATGAATGGTTATCAGAGCAAGATGCCTACACTCTACATAAACCTGTAAGAAAACATTTTCCAAGAAATAGAGTTTTTTCTACGCATCCATTATCCCAATTTCAGGCGGATCTATGTGACATGCAGTCCCTTGCCGATAAAAATGATGGAAATCGCTACATGCTAACGGTTATAGATATTTTCTCTAAATTAGCCTATGTAAGGGTGTTAAAAATAAGAGCGGGGCAGAGGTGACCAGGGCCTTTGAATCGATCTTGAAGGCAGGAGGCGCCCCCAAGAAAGTGCAGACGGATGGCGGAAAATAATTTTTTAATAAAACATTTCAGAAGCTAATGAATAAGTATAATATAGTACATTTTGCTACAGGCTCTGATTTGAAAGCTTCGGTTGTGGAACGCTTTAATAGGACTTTGAAAGAGCGGATGTGGCGCTATTTTACAGCTCACAACACCAACCGATATACAGACATAGTTCAGGATTTAGTAAACGGGTACAACCACAGCTACCATAAGACTATACGTATGAAGCCCTCGGAGGTCTCTTCGGAAAACTCTTTTCAAGTCTTTAAAAATATGTATGGTTTGTTCCCACTTCGCCGTAAGAAAAAAATGACTTTTAAATTCCTAGTGGGTGGGGTTGAGGGGTGTTGAGGGGTGTTTTCGACAAAAAATACGAACAAGGCTTTAGCTCGGAGTTGTTTACCGTTACCGAATGTCTGCCACGCATTCCGCCGGTCTACAAATTAAAAGATTATGACGGGGATCTTATAGAGGGATCTTTTTATGAGAAGGAATTACAGAAGGTCCAGTTGGGTAAAGACAAAGTCTTTCACGTGGAGGAGATTCTAGATCAGAAGAGAGAAAAGGGTAAAAAATGGTTACTGGTCCGCTGGAAAAACTGGCCTCAAAAGTTCAACAGTTGGGTATTGGAGCAGGATGTGGTGGAGGCAACGGGGGTTAATTTAAACCCCTAGTCATGATAACTAGCGCATCATTCGCGTGTACACAGTTGGGCATCATGGAACACAGCGGCTTCTACCTGACTCTCCCCAGTAATGCGTCGGCACAGATATATCGTAATAATCAGAGTTCGAAGTATACAACCAATTTTCCAAAGCCTATAGAGTTATCAGAGGCTTGGGAAGTAGGTCTCAGCGAGATTACATACCCCCATAGTTGGTATAATATCAAAGCTAAGGACCGTGATTTTTATTGCAAAAGGTTCTCGGAACCTGCGATACTTATTAAGCTTAAAAAAGGTTTCTATAGAACCGTCGACAGGATCGTCTCAGAGTTGAATGAACACCTAACCCTGAACAAGATGGAAATATTCCTATTCTACAATCCAATCCATAAAAGGATACAAATCTCAGGGCCTGCTAACGGAGGTATAAAGACCAGCGGTAATTTATCCTACATGTTGGGGATGGGTCCCAATAAATGGACGTATGTGAACGATAAATTATTCCCATTCCCTGCGGATATACATGCAGGCTTTTACAACATATTTGTCTATACCGACATCATAACCTATCAAAGGGTCGGAGACAGCTGTGTGCCCCTCCTGCGAACAGTTCATATAGACGGCAAGGATGGGGACATCGTCACTGTCAATTATGACAAGCCGCACTACGTACATGTCAGCAAGAACTATATTGAAAACATTCTGGTTGAGCTTAAAACGGATCAGAACGAAAACATTGAATTTACTTATGGTAAAACGATTGTAAAACTCCACTTTAGACCCACCAAAACCTCTCTACATATATAATAGCTGTATTATATTTATAAACATAATACAAATAAAAGTGTTATGGAGCACCATCAGCTCGACCCTAACCGTTATGTTTCATACTATGTGGATCAAGTGGGTAATGGACTACCAGGATATCATGGAGCGCCGACAATGTATGGTTCGGGGATAGGAGGTATATTCCGTAACCTCTTCAGGATGGTTTTACCGTTTATGAAGAGAGGCTTCAGCATAGCCAAACCACATTTAAAATCAGCGGCTAAAAATATAGTAAGTGAGGTTGTAGCCAATGCTATGACCCGAAGGGCGTCACCAGAGGTGGAGCATCAAGAAGGCTCGGGGCTTATGATATTGTCTCGAAGGCCAAAAAAGAGACCCCCTGGTTTAAGGCGTAGACCGGCACCTAAAAAGCGGCGGTTAACTGTTAAAAGAACCTCAGTAAGTCAAAGACGGGGTAAAGTGAGGAGGTCTGTACCAAAACAGGCTAAAAGAATACTAGGAAGTATTTTCTAAAAGAATAAGTGACATGGCTCTTTTACATCGAATGTCCTCTGAAGCTATAAAGACAGAACTTGATCTTTTCACGGCACCGTTAACGCAGCATTCAATAGATAGATCCAGTTATGTGGAGATAGCCCCTCTCTCTGCTATTACCGATAACGGGCCTATCGAATTTTTCATACCAGGCCATGGTGACAACTATCTGGACCTCAACAACACCTTGGTGCATTTACGTCTAAAAGTGACCAAAAGAGATGGGTCTAATATTGCAGACGATGCCAAAGTGAGTCTCATTAATTACACCTTGGCCACCATTTTCTCCCAAGTTGATGTGACTTTGGGTGAACGCCTAATCAGTCAAAGCAGCGCTACATACCCTTATAGAGCCATCATGGAGTGTTTACTAAACTACTCCGAAGACACTCTCAAAACCCAATTTAGCGCCGGGCTGTTTAGCAAGGATACTGCAGGAGCCTCTATGGAATCGACAGACCCTTCCACCGGTGCAAACAAAGGACTAGCGGCACGAGCTCGCTACTGCGCCGAATCTCGAGAGTTTCATTTGCTAGGCCCTATACACTCTGACATTTTCTTTCAAGAACGGTTACTCTTAAATTCGGTTGATTTAAGATTAAAATTAACCAGGGCCAAGGATGATTTTTGCCTGATGTCTCCCCAAGACGGGGATTTTAGTTTGAAAGTGTTGGGGGCAACCCTTTTTATTAAAAAAGTATCTGTATCTCCGGCCGTGCGCCTGGGTCACTCACATGCTTTGATGAAAGGAAATGCCCTTTACCCTCTCCAAAGAATTACCATGAAAACCTTTAGCATACCTGTGGGCAGTAGAATCTGCAGTCAAGAAAACCTATTTCTAGGCCCTTTACCTAGATATGTGGTTATAGGTCTGGTTGATCACGCCTCTAATACGGGCAGTTTAGATAAAAAACCCTTTAATTTTCAGCACTTCAATGCAGAGTATGTAGCGCTCTGTCAGGACGGACGTCAGGTTCCGGCGAAGGCTTTCCAACCACAATTTAATAACAACATATCTGTGCGAGAATTTTACAATCTATTCCTGGCTACAGGGCGACATCTAAAAGATCTCTCTTTACCTATTGACAGAAATGATTTTGCAGAGGGTTACACATTGTATGCTTTCAATTTATCACCTGATGATGACACCTCAGGAAATCTGTCTGTGGTGTCCCAAGGTAACCTCAGGCTGGAAATGCGTTTCCGTACACCTTTAGCCTGTACAGTTAGCATGATTGTTTACGCATGCTCTGATTCAATCTTGGAAGTGAATGCCCGAAGACAGGTCTTAGTGGATTATTATTAAGGACCTTTGAACAAAGACATGAATACCCAAGAGTTGGACGGGCTCATGAGCCGCTTGATTGGAAAACAATTTTGTGGAGTGTTGGCTTGTGATGAATTACCTATTGAGATATGGTCTGAGAGGCCTGCAATGTTTATTGTCAATACCCATCCTAAACACATGCCTGGTGAACATTGGCTAGCTATGACATTAGAACAGGAAGGTGGACGAAAAATCTCAACTTTTTTTGATTCCTATGGCTTTCCCCCCGGTTTTTCACATTTCCCTAAATCTATTAAAGATTTTTTGACCCTAAACGGTACAAAGATCTACTACAACATCAAACAAGTGCAAGATAACCTTTCCACTACATGCGGTCACCACTGTGTATTTTACCTGTGCCAAAGAGCCCGGGGAGTTTCTTTTGAAGATGTTATGTCTCTTTATAAGGATGATTTAAGAAGTAATGATAACCTTGTATCTTGTTTTGTTAGAAAATATCAAAAGTGTTCAAATGTGTGTCCTTTAAGAACGCGTAATCAAGGCGTATGCTCACGTCATATGTTTCAAGAATGCCACAAATGTTAACTTGCTTATTTTTCAAATAAAAAATTTATTGAATTTAATCATAGTCATTCAAAAGTCATTTTCAAAAGTCTAACCACGCCGAGAGATCGGGTTTAGGAAAAGGTCCTGAGACGTTCATGGGAGTAAATGAGTTAGCATCATCGCTTTCATAGGGGGACGGTGTCGTTGGGGCATCTTTAGGGGTGCTGTATCTCGTTGAAGGCTTTTGTTTTAAAGCTTGAATCTGTTGACGAAGCTTATGGTTGGGTACACCGGAGAGGGGGATGTTGAGGATTGCCAGGGCCTTAAGAAACTGACGCCAGCCGGGAGGCCTTCGGTCATCAGCAACCTTGTGGGCAGCCGTGGTACTTTTAAGCAAGTCCTGCATATGGGACCCCCTAACCACAGAGCCCTGAAGGATAAACTCTCCAGAGTCGTTCCAAGCAGCTATCCCCTTTGAGTTTTTTATCTTGTTCATAATGTATTTAACATTCTTCCTGTTACGTAAAGGCACATGTGTCAGTAGGTCATGCATAACTTTATCTTCAAATGGCATTTGAGCTTCACCCGACATATTATCTCCACTAGGTAAGATCGACGGTACAGGCCTTACAGGGGCATGGCTATCGTTAGGTTCGACATCTGTTAAAGGGTCCGGTAGGGAAAGGGTTAAATGGTTAGTCTCTCTCTCCCCTTGCTTTACCCGAGTCAAATACCTTTGCATTAGGTTTGTGTATTTTTGAATCTTATCATAGGGGTTCAATCCTTTTCGGTTCAAAACATCCTTCATGGCCGTATCCAAATCATTTTCCGCTGTTTGTCTGATATCTTCAGGACCCTGCATTTGTTTTTTAAGTCTATCCAACTCTTGTTGAGGCACCAAGTACATTTTAGTGGCCATCACACCACGTGTTCAACCCCCACGTCTGGCCGCAATAAGGCTGGTGATGAAGGGCACGGCTATACTGAGTAAAGGTAGAAGAAAACCCCCAGACTGTTGTATACTATGTCTTTTCTTTTGAAGACTGGCCCTTTTATTGGCAAAGAGTTTGATCGCTGTCTTTTGTCTCCTTAATTTTTTCAATTGGTTCAGGGTGAGTGGAATGCGTCCTTTGAGAAGATTCAAAGCAATCTCACATAGGGCTAATATGAGATCTGAAGAACAGCGACCCAAGATGGCCTTCCGTTCTTTAGCTGTAGAACCTACTAGCCTTCTCAAGAGGGGGAGGTTTCTTTTTAAACGCAGAGACATAGCGTTTACTTTTTAGGAAGGTATGCAGCAGGCCTCTCCCCCGGAAACAGCCCTGTACGTAGCCTAAGGTGTTCTGGAGTATTTGCTTTTAAATCCACGATTAAATAAGAAAATGGCTCTTTGGTAGCGTCCTCATAGCTCTCCATAAAGTATGATTTCCGTCCAGGGTACATCTGCTGAGCTAGAGTGCTAATTTGCAGTTTGTCTCTAGGATTTTTAAACAATACCATGTAGTTGGCATTCAAGCTAATGGTCCGACTATTTTTACCTTGGTGAAACACATTCTGGACCAAGTAAAGCACGGACAGGTTTCTATGATGAGTATATTGGGTAAAAGCTCGTGCAATTTCAGGGTGTTCGCTACCAGCAAATAGCATATCGTCCAAAACCAGCAGATTATTTACATGTGGGGGGAGAAGTTCATCATCAGACAGAGAATCGGGTATTCCTTCAACAAACTTGATTTTTATTGTCTTCAATAATTCATCATACAGAGGTTGGTAACATGAATAACACCATACAATATTGTCAGGCTTTTGAGATAACACATGTTCAGAATTCTCTAAAATACTTTTTACAAAAAAAGTTTTACCACTGTTTGAAGGGCCTGCAATTAATGCTGAAAAAGGCAATTGTAGCCGGGGGTCAAAACCCTCGACAGCAGTCATAATATCTTAAGCTTTAAGACACACTGGGGCTTGTAGCATAAGTCAGTAGCCAAAGGGCAATGTGGTACCGTCAGGCAATAGCTGTCTCTTGTCATAGACTACCCTGAATCTTTTAGTGAGTGGTGCGTTTCTTAGATGGAACCCCTTTTTATCCCTCACTATTTTGTTGTAGGAGCTCAAAATCTCCAAGTCACTATTCTTGTCCTTTACGAACCCCTCGACCAAGCGCGTGATTGATTCCAAGTTTACACGCGGTGCATTTTCATAGTTTTGAGTCACGCCTTTGGCTTTCAACACCACGTGATTGGCTTTAGTCCTAAAAGCATTGCTTTTTGGACCACATGAGGACCATTCTGTAATATGGTCACCCTCTTCGAGTTCACTCGTTAAACCCCCAAGATAGTTGCTAAGTGGGGGGGTCCAATCCCCCGGTTTGCTTACATAGACCACAGAGTCTGTGTCGTGGTAAAGAACCCGCCTCTGAAGCTGTTCCATGAGGGTGTACAGTTCAAGGCGGCCATAGGCTGTGGTAAATGCTGCAAGAAACACATTTACATTACCCGGGGGTAGAACCCACTTTTGGTGGCGCCTCCATTGCACCAAGGCAATGTCTTGACTCAAGAAGGAAAAATGTGAAATTTCGTATTGGTCCGAAAAAACAAATTCCAAAAATTCTTCGGGGTCTTTAATGATCGAAGTTGTTAGCATATTGCATCTCTGCGCTAATTTCCCCCAAAGGGAGTTCAAGTACAATTTCGACACATTTCTTTTGGTTTTGTTGACCTCTATTCTGTCAGGGTCAAGAAGTATGCCTTCTCTGTCATGGTAGTCTTGAATGTACTGGTCTTTACTTTCTTGATCTGTGACCGATGCAGGATAGCCTGAAGCCATCTGCTTGCATCTCAAGAAGGTTTTGATGTACTCTTTAAAAAGTGTGTCTGATTTCCTGGAAAAGTTCCACACTTCAAAGATTTTGGCCACACGATACCCCTTCTCTAAAGCCTTAGAGAATTCTACAGTGACCCATACACCGGTCAGGGCTCTTTCTTGATCTGTGTGATCACAGGGGTTTTCCTGGTTGTGGTTTTCACAGCATGTGCGACAAAGGGGAAAGAAAAGTTTTCCTTTAGGACCCTTGTAAGGCAACACAGGTATAAACAGCCCCCTAGGAGGGTAGACAGTCGCTTTGATTAAACCAAAATAATTTTGGGGTTCGTCAAAGTCGCTGTGAATAATTTCAGGATGCCCTATAGGATAGAATGAGGAACTCATTACATGAGGATATAGGGATGTAAAATCTACATAGCCTATTGTCTCGTCGGGTTGAGCTACATAACGCAATGTCAAAGCATTGGTCCGGCCTCCAAACAAGGCCTGTCGCGGTTCCAGGGGCTCTGGAGGGTCATAATGGGTAAGGAAGGCCTTAACACTAGGATCTGCCTTTTTGAGGGCTGTCCATTCGTGCTCCCACAAAACCACAACTTTTAACCCGTAAGTAGCCTTTAAAGAATTCAGTTTGTCTTGAAACTCTTGGTACATTTCCCCAAAAGTCTTTTGGGTTAGGACACACAAGGTGTGGGGGACAAAGCATAATTTACAACCGTGGAAGAAACAACCGTTGTACTCATACACTGTCTCAACCCCGTCAATCTGTGTGTATCCATCTACATGGTAAGGCCCAAAAGCCTTCTCCCCCCGATTCAAAGCATGTTGGATAAAAATATCTTTATCCTGGGCCAAGTACTCCAACCATTGAATGGAACCACTAGAGTAGGCCTTGAATTGGCGTCGGTAGTTGTCTGGCGATGGGATAGCTATAGATTCAGGAGTTAGATAGTGTGTACGATAGGTTTTCATGCACGCTGATGCAATAGTTGTACAGCTCCAGGGGTCAATGCCCGCATCTTTGATTACCTCTTCTCTGAATCTGAGGCATCCTTCACGAAGTATAACAACGTCATTGTCACAGTATGATTCCATCTCTTTATGGAAATCAAAAGTGCCATGTCTTACGGTCTCGTACCATGTCATGAATCTCTCACGCTCTTTGGGAGACATTTGATCACACCCGTACATTTCGGGGGCTGGATAAGATCCTATATAATGTAGATTCTCCTCAGATGTGAAGAAATTAGGGAAATAGCCTTTGACAGAGTTTTCAAAACCCAAGGCCTCTGGCATTTGAGCCAATCTCATGGGTAAGAAGCTTAAGCTGTCAATGTATCTCTGTTTGAAGGCGGGGTCAACAAAGCATAATATTTTACTCCCTTGAGCTATGACACTGGGGGCCACGCCTTGCTGTATCAAAGGGTTCAGAAGCAGATAGGAGTCATAGGCCCTAGCATTGTGAGCTATAAACGTGAAGTTTCTGTACTGGGCTTTTCTAAAATGTTTTAGAAAGAGCCGGGCACAATTGGGTCCCTCGGCCGACCATTTTTCACCCTTGAAAGTCATGGTTGACACAAAAATAGGCAAATGAACCCCTGATTGCTGATTTGTCTCAAAATCATAAAACACATATTTCTCTGTATGTTCATCTTCAGCCAAGGGCTGAATGTAACACTCATGTGTTACTTCTTGAACCGCTTCCGCGTCTCTGCTTTTCAAAGGACCTTTACAGATTGGGCAGTGTATAATTCCACAAACATGAGGTTTAGGGCTATCTATTTTAAGGTTGTAATTGCAATGACATTTTGGACATTTCTTGTTAATGTCACAACTGCTTACAGATTTACATGCCTTGGGATGCCATGTTTCAGTTTTGTGTTTTTCGTAACAGTAGGCCGAACGACATGTGCGGTGACAATCCGCACAGGGGGTCAAGTTTAGCGGCTGCATAGGGCAATGTTTATCCAGACATACTGAACAGTTGTAACGGCACGAGTGCCCCCCCATGCGTGTGTAGCCGGTATGACAGGCTGGACAGACATATGGCGCGCCTAAAAAGGCTGTGATGTTAGTTACGGCATAGTAATGCTCATTTTGCACATAAAAGTACATAGTCTTAGGATGTGGTTCGGGTATATTTTGGAACTTGAGGAGAGCGTCATTAGCAAAACCACAAAACCACAATCTTGATGTTCAGAAAGTTTTCAAATTTGACTATGTCTGAGAAAGCCACAGCATCCTGTATACCGAGACCCACCGCAGTTTGTAGCTCTCGAGCTTTTTGTAACGCGGCTTGATCAGTACATCCTGGGCTGAGTAAGTGGGCCAAACCTATGGCAAAACATAGCTTATTACCTGGATTGTGAACGTTTATGAGATAGGCCCTTTTATTGCTTATGATTTCGGACTGCATTAAACTCTCGAGCTTTCGTCTCTGACCCCCGCCCCCTTGTGGTTGTCGTACTAATTGTACTACAAGTTCGAGGGTCCTATCTGCTAGCACGTTTAAATTTGACTGAACAAGGCGTTCTAGCAGTTTAACAAATTGTTCAAGCTCTGCTTCACCATTCTGTAAAATAAGCGATACCTTGCTCTGTAGACTGTCTCCACAAATTTCCAACTGTAAGAGATCCCTAGGTTCGCTATAATCTCTAATCCTCGCTAACAGTTCATTCAAAGTGTCCATAAGCATTACGTAAAACACAGCATATTCCCGAATCTGACCCCCCCATGCGAAATTGAAAAACTGGCGAACCTCAATATTGTTGAATTTATTTCGACGCAAAACATGTACACTTCGATCAAGACCTCCCCCCTCCAGATTTGCTAGGCAATTGTCCAACTGTTCAAAAACATCGTATTGGGTTTCAGACTCTTCGGACATTGGTGTTAAAGGCTGATTTATAGGTGTCTGGGGTGCCGAATTAAACCTAGCGCTCTCGTTCTGTACACTGATCTCAAGACTGCCCCCCTCCAGATTTGCTAGACATTTGTCCAACTGTTCAAAAACATCATATTGACTTTCAGACTCTTCGGACAATGTTGTTAAAGGCTGTCTTAGAGGTGTCTGTGGGGCCGAATTAAACCTAGGGCTCGCGTTAAGCTGGGTAATTAGAGATATGATGGTTTCGGGAATCTGTGTTAACATGTTTTCCTCGGAAGGCCCTGACTCATTCATACGTGTAATAATGTCTATGAGTTCGGAGGGAATCTGGGATAATAGATTTTCATCTATTGTCATTATGTCAATTACCCCCGAATCATTCATATGGTTAACTATATCTTGGAGCGCTGTAGGGATCCTGGCTAAGAGGGTTTCAATTGTCTCACTTTGGTCTATAGGGGGCGCCATCTGTCTAATTAAGGATGTGTGTGTGTGTGTGTGTGTTTACATGTGTGTTTTTTAACGGCGGTATTTGCTTGTTTTAGCCCTAATGTTTTTTAACATACGGGGTAGCTCGCTACGCCAGAATGACACATCCTGATTGTATTGATGCTCGAGTAGAATACACATGCGCCTCTGGAGTAGAGCCTTTCGTGATTTTAAACCCAGGGTAAACGCTTTGAAAAAACGTTCTTGGTCTATTTCAGAATCTGCTGTTTCCCCCACAGAATTGGCCGATTCAAGAAGGTTGGCAGCTTCACAGAACATCAAATCGTCTACCTCAGAAATGTCATTTAAATCTTTGACATCATCAGGTTTCGCTGTTTTCTTGACTGGTGTCTTTGGAGCCTCCTCGGGGATGCTTGTCTGGGCATCCTCCGATGTTTGTGCGTTATCTTTATAAGCCGGTGAGGAGTCTGAAATAAAAATAATACATACAAAAATAGGTTATTAACCCTAAAATATGTTAAAAATGCCAAATACATTTCAGATATAAGCCTATATATTAACAATACATTAATTAAATACCTCGGCTTTTTTGACGAGGGCTGTTCTGAAGAAGCTCTGAAACCAGGGGCTGATGTCTTTGTTCAACCTGTATTACAGCATCTGCAGGTTCGGTAGATGGTGAGCCTGAAAAAAAATATATATATATATATAAAAATAAAAAAAATAAACAGCATTAGGCCTTGTTTTAACATATTCCGGCATAAAAAAAATATATAAATATTAAAATAATAATATATATAAATAATAATATATAATTGATTCATACCTAGTCCTTGGAACGACGTCTCGTGAATATCGGCCAAGTAGAATTGTTCGGGTGAAGCGGAACTGTGGATCTGAGCACTAATTATCCTTTGGTGTTTAGAAATATGGGGGACAACGTTGTCCTGGCCAAGGGGAGTTGACCTGCCGTTTAAAGTCTCTGTTCGCTGCTTTTGTGTAAATACATCCTGGGAGTAGGGCAGAATTGTCTCGTAGTCATATGCTTCGCAGAAACCGTTCAGGCTCCATAGGGCCTCGTTTAACCTTCTAGGCTTTAGGTCCTCTGTAAACATATAAAATAACTTTTAATATAAGATGCCCACACTTTTTGTTTTTAAGGTATAAATATTTTTATGTATGGAATTCTTGGAGCTTACTTACGTTGACAATTCAGGGCAGGCGTTTGTTTGTCTGCACTTTGTTTCGGAGCCCCATTGGATGGTTCGAGCTCAGTTATACCTCGGAGTATCTGCGTGAATGCTTCAGAATCTATAAAACATTCGACAATATTAAAGCTATAATCACTTTAGCTAATATTGCCTTGTTATACGGTAAGCATACTGATCCTAATGATTGTTTAATATTTCTATAACATCCCACGCTTTTCAAACAATTCCCCACAACAACCAAATCTAATAAAGATTTATTTCAAGAACTCACCTTGCGATAGATCCATTAGACTGTTTTCCCCGATTATCTTTTTTAACGCTTCAGTCCGATAACGATTCTTGGAGTTTCTGGAGGTGCTGTTTGCATCGGAACTAAAACGCTGCTAACATTGCCCATGGTTTCTAGCGCTTTTGTACCCTACGACCTAGAGAAAAACCCCTGAATGATTTTTTACATAGCATTTGGGGTTTGTCGTTTTTTTCGGGCTATACCCCCGCCCATGGTATATTTGACACATTTCAAACACATGGTATTGGGTGTGTCTAAACATTAGGATCCTTTTGGATCTTCTAAAATCTCCGGGGTGCTAGCACCTAGATGCATGGGGGGTGGGTTGGTCTCGACATCGCTGGGATGAATGACTTTTTAGCCCACCTAAAAAAATAGTTTTATGAAAGGCCTTTAAGATTAGGAGTCGTAAGACACAATATTATTGTTGGGGGGTAGGCATCTGTTTTGCAGGCTAGTGTAAACCTTGGTTTCAAACGACCCACCAGGCATGCAAGGGTATTTTTTTAACAAACAACCCGCCCCCCCTTTTTCTGTTTTTGAAACACACACACACACACACACACACACACACACACACACACACACACACACACACAGCCACTACAGAAAACTCCCTCACGCACATACGCGCGCACATGGCTTTTTCCGCAAGTTTTTTCTCAGGGACAGACTGCGCTAAGAGTGAACAAACGCGAGAGTTCATAACGTGGTGAGATTCTGATTTTAAAACCATTTATTTCATTCAAAATATTTAGTACATACATTTTATATCCTTACATTCTTAAGGTATTTTACGATGCCTTTCTTACAGATCCTGGGAGCTTATGCAACCAACCGCCATTGTCCGTGTCGAGTTCACCCTCAAAAGGCAAGGCTCTCTTGCTAGGTCCATCACTTGGTAAGACATGTGGCCCTCACTCGTACCCAAAAATCCTTTAAAACATTCTGGAGCTTCACACAGAACTTCTTCAAGGCTTTGGTCACTGGGTTCATGACAAGCCGAGCATAACATCCCTAAAATTGGCATAGGTGTCATTTTTGTTTAATATTCAGGGGGGTTATCATGTACAGTCTTAAACCGGTATTGTTCAGGCGCTTTATAAGGGGCATTAACCAACCCAAACCGTGAGAAACAGTAACAGGTTGACCTGACACATGGTCACTTACTCAACCCCAACAACACCCCTGGGCATGCACCCTTCTACATGACATAGGGTCATAAATCATTACATAGGGTCATAAATCAGGCTTGGGTCATCAATCATTAACGGCCTGTCAAATGGACCCTTACTCACCCCATAGCCCCCACCTAACCAGGCTTGCCTATCAGGCTTGGGTCATCAATCATTAACGGCCTGTCAAATGGACCCTTACTCACCCCATAGCCCCCACCTAACCAGGCTTGCCTGACCAGAAGACATGCACACGTCATCACTACATAGGGTTCACATAGCGTTCACATAGGTTCACATAGGGTCATCAATCAAAATTTTGACACGTGACATCTACTTTAATCTCTCTAATGGCAATATAGAAATGACTGTAAAACAAACGAAAATGCTTACAGTTTGCTGTCATTTCAGCTGTTTGATGTGATTGTGTGTTAGCTAGCTAGCAAAGGAGAAATAATGTTAGCTTAGCTGTCCTCCATGACCATATTATTGACTTGACAATAAAGCTGTTTTTGCCTATTTATACTCTACATTATCTATCAATTCATTATTTGCTTAAGTTCTTTTTGCCTATATATAAATGATTTATTAAATCATTATTTATTGAAGTTCTTGTCTCTCATCATTGGACCTCTGCTAGCTAGCTATATGCCAATGATTTGCTAAGCTTAGCAACATGGAATGAATAGAATGAACAATTAGGTAAAAACATCTAAAAATAACCCCCAAATATATATATTTTTTTAAATGTTGGCAACTGTTTTATAACCTGGGGATTATAGTGTGATAAAATCCTCCTAAAGGCTGGTCACTAAGAACATTTATAACGAATTATTGCATTGTGTCCATAGTATAGAAGGAAAAGATTTAATGACTGGGCGTTGTCTCTGACAACATAATCCGTTAAAGCAACAACCAGGTTTGGTGGGAGGATGAAAAACTATGAATTGACGTAGCAAAATAAAAAATATCTGTAAATGTGTGCTTTAGTATCGTTTTCTTTGGCAACTGTGGTATAAGCGGGATAAACGCCTCTGTTTTGTACATTACTTTGAAACTAATGATTCTGCAGAGGCACTTGGCTCCACCTTGTCCCACTGCGTCATCCACTATTTCCAAGGTAATGCACAGAATGTTGCTGTTGTTAAGACTGGGTGGATGTATCTATGAGAAAGAAGTGAGGGGGTTAGAGACTTGAGATAGAGATGTAGAGAGTTAGTTACTGTTAATTTTTTATGGTTTGTTTCACTTTTGTTTATTGTCTTTCACTTGCTCCGGCAATGTTAACATATGTTTCCCATGCTAATAAAGCAATTGAATTGAGAGAGAGAGAGAGAGAGAGAGAACAAAACATGTAGAGTACTGCACCCACTACAATTACTTAGTGTCACGGCCGTTAAAAGAAGAGGACCAAGGTGCAGCGTCGTGAGCGTACATGTTCTTTTATTATAAAAAATGACGTCAACAAAACAACAAACGAGAAAACAACCGTAAAGCTACAGGCTATGTGTCATAAACAAAAGTAAATTTCCCACAAAAACAGGTGGAAAAAGTGGCTACCTAAGTATGGTTCTCAATCAGAGACAACGATAGACAGCTGTCCTTGATTGAGAACCCTACCCGGCCAAAACATAGAAATACAAATAATAGAATGTAGAATAGCCCAGAATATAGAATACCCACCCCAACTCACACCCTGACCAAACCAATAGAGACATAAACAGGATATCTAAGGTCACGGCCCCAGTCCGGGGCCCGCAACGAGGGTCCCCAGTCTGGGGCCCGCAACGAGGGTCCCCAGTCCGGGGTCGGCGAAGAGAGTCCCCGCACCTGAGGTGCCACCAAAGTGGGGTGAGCCAGTGGTGGAGCGGGGTCTGCGTCCCGCGTCCCGCACCTGAGCCGCGGACTCTGGCCGCAAAACCTAAACCTATAGGGGAGGGTCTGGGTGGGCATCTATCCGCAGTGTGCGGGACGCTTCGTGCCATGGATCATCACTGGAGGCTTCTTGCCATGGATCATCACTGGAGGCTTCGTGCCATGGATCATCACTGGAGGCTTCGTGCCATGGATCATCACTGGAGGCTTCGTGCCATGGATCATCACTGGAGGCTTCTTGCCATGGATCCACTGGAGGGAGGAGACGTATGGGCACTGTGGTACGTTGAGCTGCCACAGGTCTCACCAGGCTGGGGAGACATACAGGAGGCCCTGTCCTTCTGGGGTCTTGAGCGTAGAGCCTGCACAACCCGTCCTGTCTGGATGGTTATTTTCGCCCTGTAGATGCGGGGCACAGGCATGGACCCTCCCCTATGTACGACGCTCGCCACGGCGATACTCCCCAGCCTGCCCCCACGGTCCCTTATCGTCCAGGATCTCCTCCCAAGCCCATGAATCCTGGACACGCTGTTCCTCCTTACCACGCTGCTTGGTCCGGGAAGTTCTGTAACGCTCATCTGAAGAAGAGGACCAAAGCGCAGCGTGGTACATGTTCATGATTATTTATTCAAACTGAACACTGAAACAAAATAACAACTTGGAACAAAACGAAACAGTTCTGTCTGGTGCAGACACAAAACAGAAAACTACCCACAAAACACAGGTGGGAAAAAGCTGCCTAAGTATGATTCTCAATCGATCTCTAAGGCCAGGGCGTGACACTTAGGTTTAAAAATAAGCTCAACTGGACACCTTAATGAGGCAGTGAATGAACTGAGAGAGAAAGCACGAAGGGAATTCTACGCCATTAAAAAGCTAATTCAAATTGAAATACCTATTAAAATGTGGCTAAAACTAATTGAATATGTCATTGAACCAATTGCACTTTATGGCAGCGAGGTGTTGGGTCCACTTACAAAACAAGATTTCATCAAATGGGACAAACACCCCATTGAAACCCTGCATGCAGAGATTCTTTCCAGAGGAAAACTACAAAAAATGCATGCAGGACAGATTTAGGCCAATATCCACTAATAATAAAAACTCAAAAAAGAGCAATTAAGTTTTGGAAACATATAAAATACAGTGACCCCCTCTCATATCACTACCAAGACCTGCAATGCCAAGAGCTGAGCAAAGTGTTCACAAACCTGTTCTACTAACACACTGAAGCCTCAGGACCAGAACATCCAATCAATCAGGATAAACCAAATTACAACACAGTCAAAACAAAACAATATTGCTTATTGGGAAACACAAGCACAAACATAAAGCAAAATGCAGTGCTATATGGCACTAAATCGACAGTACACTGTGGCTAAATATTTGACCATGGTTACTGATCAACACCTTAGAAAAACCTTGACAAAGTACAGGCTCAGTGAACACAGCCTTGCCATTGAGAAGGATAGACACAGGAAAACCTGGCTCCCTGTAGAGGAAAGGCTGTGCAACCACTGCACAGCAGCAGAACCTGAGAAAGAGCTGCATTTCCTGACAAAATGTAAAAAATATAAAACAATTAGAGAGTGTCATTTCCCCAAATGTGCAACCCTTATTCAAGGTTTCAAAGACCTCTCTGATGAGAGTAGGCTACCCGTCCTGTTGGGGGAGGACGCAGAGAGCTGTGAGTTGGCAGCGCACTACATTGCTGCCTGTCATAAGTTGAGGGACTGACAGACCAATCAACCTGCACATGTACTCTACTGTATACTGATTGTTATTGTTGAATGTATGGTTATTTTGACACTTGGTTATTGTTGTTACTGTTGTCCCGTTGACAATTTTGATTCTCATTTTTTTATATTGTAAATATCCAAAATAAGCTTTGGCAATATGTACATTGTTACGTCATGCCAATAAAGCAAATTGAATTTAAAAAAATTGAGAGAGAGAGCGAGAGAGAAAGAGAGAGAGAAAAAATAAGTTATATTGAACAGGACAGAATCTTAATGTGAAGTTTATTGCACATACCTACTACCTCGTTTCCTAGAAAGATCTCCTCTGTGGAGATGGGAGAACCTTCCAGAAGGAGAACCATCTCTGCAGCACTCCACCAATCAGGCGTTTATGGTAGAATGGCCAGATGGAAGCCACTCCTCCGTAAAAGGCACATTACAGCCCGCTTGGAGTTTGCCAAAATGCACGCAAAGGACTCTCAGACCACGAGAAACAACATTCTCTGGTCTGATGAAACCAAGATTGAACTCTTTGGCCTAAATGCCAAGTGGGGGATGTGGGGATGTCTTTCAGCGGCAGGCACTGGGAGACTTTTCTGGATTGAGTGAGAGATGAAGGGAGGAAGGTACAGAGAGATCCTTCTGAAAACCTGCTCCAGAGCGCTCAGGACCTTGAATGGGGGGGGAAGGTTCACCTTCCAGCAGGACAACAACCCTAAGCACACAGCCAAGACAATGCTGGAGTGGCTTCAGAACAAGTCTCTGATTGTCCTTGAGTGGCCCGGCCAGAGCCAGGACTTCAACCCAATCGAGCATCTCTGGAGAGAACTGAAAATGGCTGTGCAGTGACGCTTTAGGTCAGTGCAAGATAACTATTTAGCAATCTTATGGCTTGAATGTCTCGTAGCCTGTCCGAGAGCCGATGGCAAATTTGACAATTTTTTGGGGTCTAACTCTGACACCGCTTGATATAGAGGTCCTGGATGGCAGGGAACTTGGCCCCTGGGATGTACTGAGCTGTCTGAAGCACCCTCTGTAGCGCTTTTCGGTCCTACCAATCGGTGATGCAGCCAGTCAAGATGCTCTCAATGGCCCATGCCAAATCTTTTCAGCCTCCTGCCGTGGCCGGTTCACGACTGTGCGGGTCAGTGTTGACCATGTTAAGTCCTTAGTGATGTGGACACCAAGGAACTTGAAGCTCTCGACCCGCTCCCCAACAGCCCTGTCGATGTGGATGGGGGGTTGCTCTCTCCCCTCTTTCTAGTCCATGATCAGCTCCTTGTTGAGGTTGTTGTCCTGGCATCAGACTGCTAAGTCTCTGACCTCCTCCCTGTAGGATGACTCATCACAAGCGTGTTATCAGAAAACTTGATGATGGTGTTGGAGTCGTGCGTGGGCACGCAGTCGTGGGTGAACAGGGAGTACAGGAAGGTACTAAGCACACACCTATGAGGGGCCCCTGTGTTGAAGGTCAGCATGGCGGGGGTGTTGTTGCCTACCCTCACCACGTGTGGCCGGCCCGTCAGGAAGTCCAGGATCCAGTTGCAGAGGGTGTTGGTTCAGGGTCCCTAGCTTGGTGATGAGTTTGGAGGAGACTATGGTGTTGAACGCTGAGCTGTAGTCTATGAACAGCATTCTCACATAGTTAATTCCCCTCTTGCGTTCCTTGCTGCTGACGCTAGTTACTGGTCGACTGGATAAAGATGATGAAGATGATTATCTATGTTATCATATGTCACTAAATGAAGTTTGAAGAGGGCAACGGAAGAGAAGGAGATAGAAGAGGGGACAGGTCTCAATAGACCACCTCTGTAGGGACATCTGTCATCCCTCCATTTATTCTTCCCTACATCCCTCCTGTCACAGAGCTCAGACCTATGACGATGGCAACACAGTCAGATGAGATGAGAGGATAGAACGGAATGTTCACATGAGAGTTTGTCTAGTCAGTCAGACAGCACTTCAGCTGCTGTGATTTCCCAGAGGGATGAGGGATGGGCATGCATGGATATTGCAAGGTATGGTCTGAGAGAGAGGGATGTCACTGTCTCAACACAGTCTTAATGATGACCTTCCCTGAGTTCAGAAGACTTGCCATTGCTCCCCCAAGCACTAATGCCCAGCATTTAGTCCCCTGCACCACAAGTGTTGTCAGTGCACTAACATTTGTGATGCACAAACCCACTCCCACTGCAAACCCAATCTCGCTAACCCATTTCATCCCTAGAGGCAAAGATATCACACCGGAATCCCTCGTAAACAGGGACATCAGAGACAACTTCAGTATTTTGCAGATTTTTTTATTCACTCCAGTTTATGCAAAGACGGAAATATATTCTAAACATATTTTTGAAGAGCCTTAATTC
The DNA here is from genome assembly GCF_002021735.2 of Oncorhynchus kisutch. NCBI lineage: Eukaryota > Metazoa > Chordata > Actinopteri > Salmoniformes > Salmonidae > Oncorhynchus > Oncorhynchus kisutch. The sequence continues at coordinate 17,250,685 of NC_034192.2, forward strand.
TAAAATGTCTTAATGCTATTTGAGAAGGGAGAAGAGCTCAGGGACGGATGCAAACAAGAAAAGTCTTGAGCAAATTATGTTTGGATTTAGATCAAATTGGATAAAAAATGTGAACTGGCAAAGCATTTGCTCTCTTGCCACTGCTTAATGTAACTCAATATGCTCACTTTAATGGGTTCAAGGAAGCAACCTTTATTCTGTGACCCGTCGCTAAGCGATACCACAGAATTTTGGGCATCCAATCTCTGGATAGCAAAAAAACAAAGAGTTTTAATCAAAAGATGAATTGTTTAACACAAGTGCCTGAATTCCATACCTTGTAGAATGGCCTTTGATATTTCAATTGTGTAAATATTCCATAATAAATAATAAATTGCTTACTGAATGCATGTATTATGTTAAAATGGGTCAGAAGAAACCTCTGCGTACCAAATGTAAATTGTAATCAGTCAGAAAATGTATTGATTGATCCATAAGCACATGGACTGTAAATACAGAAATAAGAATATAGTGATTTTCTGACTTCAAGACAACAGTTGCCTGCTCAGCTGGCTCTTCCAAAGTACACCTAAACTATATTGAAACTAATTTCACACATATAATAACAATAACAATAATAATAGATGTGGCCTAAATACAAGAATAAACTGACAATAGTCTAAAGAGGTGACAATAGTCTGAAGAGGTGACAATATTATCAGTTGTCAAATAGAGAATGAAGAGACTGATGACAACCGCAGCGTGCCTTGACAAAGAAGGGAAAGGAGATACCAAAGAGCACTTCTTCGATGTCATCCTACTGAGGTACATGCAGGCCAGACGTTTTCACTGCTATACACTTTCAGAAAGAGAAGATTCCAAGGATTGCCAAACAACTCTTCAAATTGTGAGGATGGTCTCTGTTTCAAAATTTACGTTTTTCCTAGAGAAACAGTGGCTCTGTGCGTGTTCCTCATGTGAGTAGGCTACTGGTGACAATCAACAATAGCCATTTAAAAATATAAAAGCAACATGTAAAGTTTTGACCCCATGTTTCATGAGCTCAAATAAAATATCCCAGAAATTGTTCATACACACAAAAAGCGAAATGTTGTGCACAAATTTGTTTACATCCCATTTAGTGAGCATTTCTCATTTGCCAAGATAGTCCATCCACCTGACAGGTGTGGCATATCAAGAAGCTCATTAAACAGCATGTTCATTACACAGGTGCACCTTGTGCTGGTGACAATAAAAGGCCACTCAAAAATGTACAGCTTTGTCACACAATGCCACAGATGTCTTTTGAGGGACCGTGCAATTGGCATGCTGACTGCAGGAATGTCCAACAGAGCTGTTGCTAGAGAATGTCATGTTAATGTATCTACCATAAGCCGCCTCCAATGTCATTTTAGATAATTTGGCATAATGTCCAACTGGCCTCACAGCTGCAGACCACGTGTAACCCCACCAGCCCAGGAACTCCACATCCTGCTTCTTCACCTGCGGGATCGTCTGACACCAACCACCCGGACAGCTAATGAAATTGTGGGTTTGCACAAACTGTCGGAAACCGTCAGGGAAACTCCTCTGCATGCTCGATGTCCTCACCAGAGTCTTGACCTGACTGCAGTTCAGTGGGCAAATGCTCATCTTCAATGGCCACTGGCATGCTGGAGAAGTGTGCTTTTCACAGATGAATCCCGGTTTCAACTGCACTGAGCAGATGGCAGACGTTGTGTGGGTGAGCGGTTTGCTGATGTCACCCTTGTGAACAAAGTGTCCTATGGTGGCGGTGGGATTATTGTATGGGCAGGCATAAGCTACGGACAACGAACACAATTGCATTATATCGATGGCAATTTGAATGCACAGAGATACCGAGACGAGTTCCTTGGGCCCACTGTCGTGGCATTGATCTGCCGCCATAACCTAATGTTTTAGCATGATAATGCATGTTGCAAGGATCTGTACACAATTCCTGGAAGCTGAATATGTCCCAGTTTTTTTCCATGGCCTGCATACTCACCAGACATTTCAACCATTGAGTATGTTTTGGATGACCTGGATTGATGTGTACGACAGCATGTTCCAGTTCCCACCAATATCCTGTAACTTGAAGAGGAGTGGGACAGCATTCCACCAGCCACTCTCAACAGCCTGATCAATTCTATGCGAAGGAGATGTGTCATGCTGCATGAGGCAAATGGTGGTCACACCAGATACTGACTGGTTTTCTGATCCACAAACCTACTTTTTTTAAAGGTATCTTTCTGTATTCCCAGTTATGTGAAATCCATAGATTAGGGCCTAATGCATTCATTTCAATTGATTTATTCCTTATATTAATTGTAACTCATTAAAGTCTTGGTTCGAGGTATATTCCGTTATATTCTTACTGTAAAATATATGTGTGTTGACTGTGGTAATGATTTCTGCTAAATGATTAAGTTGATGTCATTGGCATGACACCGACATAGCCCTGGCTACTATGCACAGATAGATCAAACTGAAAACATGCTATTGTGTTCTTTTGAAATGAATAGTTTTGCATTATGTTTTTATGACCTTCCTAAACAAAATATTAATGGATTTCTTAGTGACTGTATATATTAACACTAGAAACACAGAGAGCAAGTTTTCATCAAGGATCTCTCTGTACTTTGCTCTGTTCATATTTCCATCGATCCTGATTAGTCTCCCAGTCCCTGCCGCTGAAACATATCCCCAAAGCATGATGCTGCCACCACCATGCTTCACCGTAGGGATGGTGCCAAGTTTCCTCCAGACGTGATTCTTGGCATTCAGGCCAAAGAGTTCAATCTTGGTTTCATCAGACCAGAGCATCTTGTTTCTCATGGTCTGAGAGTCCTTTAAGGGCCTTTAGCAAACTCCAAGAGAGCTGTCATGTGCCTTTTACTGATGAATGGCTTTCGTCTGGCCACTCTACGATAATGGCCTGATTGGTGGAGTGCTGCAGAGATAGTTATCCTTCTGGAAGGTTCTCCCATCTCCACAGAGGAACTCTGGAGATCTGTCAGAGTGACAGAGCTCCCTGACCAAGGCCATTCTCCCCCAATTGCTCAGTTTAGCTGGGCGGCCAGCTCTGGTAAGAGTCTTGGTGGTTCCAAACTTCTTCCATTTAAGAATGATGGAGACCACTGTGTTCTTGGGGGATCTTCAATGCTGCAGACATGTTTTTGCTCTGGCATGCACTGTCTACTGTGGGACCTTATATAGACAGGTGTGCTTTTCCAAATGATGTCCAATCAAGTGTAAGATACATCTCAAAGATGACCAATGTAAACAGGATGCACCTTAGCTCAATGTCGAGGCTCGTAGAAAAGGGTCTGAATACTTATGCAAATAAGGTATTTTCTAAAAACCTGTTTTTGCTTTGTCATTATGGGGTATTGGGTGTAGATTGATACATTTTAGCATAAGGCCGTAACGTAACAAAATGTGGAAAAAGGGAAGGGGTCTGAATACTTTTCAAATACACTGCATGTGTTATGGCTTTTCAACCTCTGCCACATCGTGGATTCCTTATTGGAAGCTTCTCTTTTGTCAAAAATGTAACGTGTGGTATACTTCAGGGCATCTCTCTAGGCCCTCTACTCTTTTCTATTTTTACCAATGACCTGCTACTGGCAGTAAACAAAGCATGTGTGTCCATGCATGCTGATGATTCAACCACATATGCATCAGCAACCACAGCTAAGGAAGTCACTGAAACCCTTAACAAAGACTTCCAGTCTGTTTTGGAATGGGTGGCCAGTAATAAGCTGGTCCTGAACATCTCTAAAACTAACAGCATTGTATTTGGTACAAATCACTCCCTAAGTTTTTGATCTCAGTTGAATCTGTTGATGAACGGTGTGGCTGTTGAACAAGTTGAGGAGACTAAATTACTTGGTGTTACCTTAGATTGTAAACTGTCATGGTCAAAACATATACGGTTGTTGGTCAATGGTTGTAAAGATGGGCAGAGGTCTGTCCGTAATAAAGTGATGCTATTCTTTTTTGACACCACACTCCACATAGCAAGTCCTGCAGAATAGTTTTATGATATCTTAATTATTGTCCAGTCTTATGGTCAAGTGCTGCAAAGAAAGACCTTGTTAAGCTGCAACTGGCCCAGAACAGAGCAGAACGTCTTGCCCTTCATTGTAATCAGAGGGCTGATATTAATTCTATGCATGTCAGTCTCTCTTGGCTAAGAGTTTAAGAAAGACTGACTGCGTCACTTCTGGAATTTATAAGACAGATGAATGTGCCGGGAATTCCAAATGGTTTGCATCGTCAACTTACACACAGCACTGACATACCCATTTACCCCACCAGACATGCCACCAGGGGTCTTTTTACAGTCCCCAAACCCAGAATGAATTCAAGGAGATGTACAGTATTATACAGAGCCATGAGTGCATGGAACTCCCTTCCATCTCACGTAGTGCAAGTGAATAGCAAACAAATAGAGCAGAGCCTCTCCCCCATGTGAACTACTTGATGTGTGTATGTACTGACATGTATGTGTAACTGATAGATGCACACACACACACACAAATAATATATGTACTGTATATTATAAAGTCTTTGGTCTGTAATGTTTTTTTTCCGTTATGTGTCGGACCCCAGTAAGACTAGCTGTCGCCATTGGCGTCGGCTAATGGGGATACTACTAAATCAATCAAATCTCTAATGAGTATTATTCTGATTCATGTTGAACGGATTTCCATATCTGGGAAAGGATCCCTATTGGGCAGCAGGTGAGCGAGTGTCGGATAATGTTGCGAATCTGATGGCACAGCTGTACTTGGTGAAAGGAGGAACTTGGCCTGTTGCTGTGTTCTGCAACATGCTTGACTTGGCTGCTATCAACGCACACATATTGTTCAAGCAGCACGCATATTGTTCAAGCATTGAACACCTTGAGCAGGAGAAACTTCATCATGAGTCTGGAACATGGGTTACGTGAGAGATATATGAGGGCCAAGGCAGCAGCAGCAAAGATTCCATGGGAGCCATTGCGCGAACCAAATTGCTCACAGCTCCTGGGGAGGAAAAACTGCCAGGTGAGCAGATGCACTCGGAACAGAACCCACAACACCTGTTTCAGTGACAAGTGTGGTGACTGTTAGGACAAAGGTGGCAGCTAAATGAGATCCAACTGTTGCGTGAAGATGCACACCATAATGTAAGCAGGAACGTGGTCACAAATAATGTGTCCAAAAACTGTAACATACCATTTTTGACCGCTATTCATTATAATGCCATTTTTGCTTTTGTGGTGATTTTAACTATTCACAAATCAGGTTGGCGCTTATACTGCTGTTTATGCTACTGATATTTTCTGATATTGTCTGTATTGACCATGCGTCTTGGTGGTCTGGGTATTTTTAGGCCTAATTGTATTGCCTTATAAAAATAAACTTTTACTATGTTCCAACGCATATGTTTTTTGTTTCATATTTGTAAAAAAGGCATTCCACAAATAAAATTGACTTTACATTTGAAATTCTGTGTTTTTAGATTTTCTTTTTAGTTTTTACACCTGTGACCGAACGACCGATTCGGTTTTATGTAGCAACATTATAATTTTTTTTATTTTTACATTGGATAAAAGTAGAGACTCCGAGCTAGAAAACTGTATGTCATACACTACAATGGAAACGTAATGCTGCTTTGAAAGTCGATAAACTTGTAACCCCACTTTTGAGAAAATGGACCTTGAATGTTTTGGTACAGCTACTGGAAAGCTCTTCTTTGTTTACACCCATTCAGCATCATTCACGCCCTCTTAAGCCTTAGCTCCACCCATCTCTTTAAGGATTCACATGTTAGGCCATGTGCTAAACAATGAGTAGGGTAGTGTACAACCAAAGATTTCAAGACTAAAAGGCTAGTTTATATTATATCAATCAACATGTCTCTATAAGTCTTCGCAGTGACATCATGAGCATTCTATTGTCGTCCTACTTGGTACTTGGTATTTTATTCAGATCCCCATTAGCTGTTGCAAAAGCAGCAGCTACTCTTCCCGACATAATACAGAACATCAACAGACAAGAAAAGCTCAAGGACAGAACTATAGACATTTTAAAATGGCACACATTGCCTACATATCAATGCATACACACAAACTATCTTGGTCAAATAGGGGAGAGTTGTTGTGCCTGGAGGTGTTGCTGTCATGCCCTGGCCTTAGTTATCTTTGTTTTCTTTATTATTTTGGTTAAGTCAGGGTGTGACATGGGGGATTTATGTGTTTTGTCTGGTCTAGGGGTTTTGTATGTTTATGGGGTGTTTTCTAGTCAAGGTGTTTATGTAAGTCTATGGTTGTCTAGATTGGTTCTCAATTAGAGGCAGTTGTTTATCGTTGTATCTGATTGGGAACCATATTTAGGCAGCCATGTTCTTTGGGTATTTTGTGGGTGATTGTTTCCTGTGTCAGTGTTTGTGCCACACGGGACTGTTTCGTTGCCAGTTCACTTTGTTATTTTCTATTTGTGTTCATGTTCAGTTTTCCCTATTAAAACATGGACACCTACCACGCTGCGTATTGGTCCGATCCTTGTTTCACCTCTTCAGAGGAAGAAATCTGCTGTGACAGTTGCTTTATCTGTTTTTTGAAACCAGGTTTTCTGTTTATTTGAGCAATATGAGATGGGAAAGAAGTTCCACGCAATAAGGGATCTATAAAATACTGTATGCTTTCTTGAATTTGTTCTGGATTTGGGGACTGTGAAAACACCCTTGGTGGCATGACTGGTGGGGCAAGTGTGTGTGTCAACACATTAAAGTTTCTTATAAAAAGAAGTGATGCAGTCAATCTCTTCTCAACTCTTAGCCAAGAGAGACTGGCATGCATAGTGTTTATATCAGCCCCCTTGTTAACTTCTCTAGGGTGGGGGGCGGCATTTGGAATTTTGGATGAAAAGCATGCCCAAAGTAAATTGGTAGATTAGGATAGTAAACACTCTAAAGTTTCCAAAACTGTTAAAATAATGTCTGTGAGTATAACATAACTGATATGGCAGGCTAAAACATGAGAAAAATCCATCCAGGAAGTGCGATTTTTGTTTTGTTTGTAGTTTTCTATTGAATGCTATTACAGTATCCATTGACTTAGGACTGAAATTGCACTTCCTATTGCTTCCACTAGATGTCAGCAGTCTTTAGAAATTGTTTCAGGCTTGTAGTCTGAAAAATTAGGGAGTAAGAGCACTCTGCAGTGGCCCAGAGCTTTTTCATGCGCGGGACCGAGAGAGCGCCTTTCTTGTTTACCTTTTATATTGACGACGTTATTGTCCGGTTGAAATATTATTGATTATTTAGGCTAAAAACAACCTGAGGATTGATTATAAGCATTGCTTGACATGTTTCTACGAACTTTACGGATGTTATTTGGATTTTTCGTCTGCCTGTTGTGACTGCGTTTGATACTGTGAATTACTGAACATAACGCGCAAACAAAACTGAGGTTTTTGGATGTAAACATGGACTTTATCGAACAAAACAAACATGTATTGAGTTTTTGGGAGTCTTGTGAGTTCCACCATATGAAGATCATGAAAGGTAAGTGATTAATTTGATCACTATTTCTGACTTGTGTAACTCTTCTACTTGGCTGGTTACTGTTTGTAATGATTTGTCTGCTGGGCGCTGTTCTCAGATAATCGCATGGTATGCTTTCGCCGTAAAGCCTTTTTGAAATCTGACACCATGGTTGGATTAACAATAAGTTCATCTTTAAACCGATGTATAACACTTGTATGCTTCATTCATTTTTATAATATTTCTGTTTTTGAATTTGGCGTTCTGCAATTTCACTGGATGTTGGCCAGGTGGGACGCTACCATCCCACACCCCCTAGAGGGCTTAAGGGTTTCAGTGACTTCATTAGCTGTGGTTGCTGATGCGTACATGGTTGAATCATCAGCATACATGGACACACATTCTTTGTTTACTGCCAGTGGCAGGTCATTGGTAAAAAATAGGAAAGATTAGAGGGCCTAGAGAGCTGCCTTGCAGTACACCACACTTTACATGTTCGACATTAGAGAAGTTTCAATTAAAGAAAACCCTTTGCATTTTATTAGATAGGTAGCCCCGAATCCACGATATGGCAGAGATTGAAAAGCCATAACACACACGTTTTTTCAACTACGGGTTATGGTCAACAACATCGAAGGCTGCATTGAAATCTAGCAGTACAGCTCCCACAATCTTCTTATTATCAATTTCTTTCAACCAATCATCAGTAATTTGTGTCAGTGCAGGACATGTTGAGTGCCCTTCCCTATAAGCATGCTGAACATCTGTTGTTAATTTTTTTACAGAGAAATAGCATTGTATTCGGCAAAACACACATTTTTCCAACAGTTTGCTAAGAGCTGGCAGTAAGCTTATACTGTAGATCTGCTGTTAGAACCAGTAAAGGCTGCTTTAGCACTCTTGGGTAGCGGAATACTTTGGCTTCCTTCCAGGCCTGAGGACAAAGACTTTCCTCAAGGCTCAGATAAAACATATGACAGATAGGAGTGGCTACAGAGTCAGCTACCATCTTCAGTAGCTTTCCATCTAAGTTGTCAGTGCCAGGAGGTTTGTCATTATTGATTGATAATGATAATTTTTTTACCTCTCCCACACTAAGTTTACAAAATTCTAACTTGCTATGCTTTTCATTCATTATTTGTTTTTTTATGCATGAATACAATTGCTCAATGTTTGTTGTTGGCATTTCCTGCCTAAGTTTGCCCACTTTGCCAATGAAATAATCAGCACAATAATTTAACATCAAATGGTTTTGTGATGAATAAGCCATCTGATTCGATGAAAGAGGGAGTTGAATTTGTCTTTCTGCCCATAATTTCATTAAAAGTATCATCCATCATTCTTTATATAATTGATCTTGGCTTCATAATACAGTTTCTTCTTCTTTTGTTGATTTTAGTCACATCATTTCTCAATATAAAGTCAGCCAGTCAGATGTGCAGCCAGACTAATTAGCCACTCCTTTTGTCCCATCTCTTTCAACCATACAGTTTTCCAATTATTAATCTATCCATAAAGCCTTAACATTTCTAACAGTCAGTTTCTTAGCAGGTGCTTGCTTATCAATAATTGGAAGAGGCAATTTCATAAATTAATCAAGTGCAGTGTCGGGATGCTCACATCAGACCAACAAACATTTTGAACATCATCCACATAAGAGTCACAGAAAAATATGTTGTATGATCTCTTATATGTTATTTTGGGCCCAGCTGGTGGATCTTTGGCTTTCCTGTATAAAGCCACTATATTGTGATCACTGCATCCAATGGGTATGTATAACAAAGTTCTATAGTATTAGTAAAAATGTGATCGATACATGTGGATGATCTTGTTCCTGTAGTGTTTGTAAACACCCAGGTAGGTTGATTAATAACCTGAACCAGATTACAGGCACTGGTTACAGTAAGAAGCTTCCTCTTGAGTGGACAGCTAGATGAAAAACAGTCAATATTCAGGTCCCTAAGAAAGTAGACCCCTCTGTTTACATCGCATACACTATCAAGAATTTGACACATCATTTAGATACTGACTGTTAGCACTTGGTGGCCTATAGCAACTCCCCCCCCCCAAAAAAGGCTTTAGATGTGCCAAGTGAACCTGCAACCACGACACTTCAATAACTCTTGACATAAGATCTTCTCTAAGCATTACAGGGATATGGCTCTGAATATACACAGTAACACCTCCCCCATAAACATTTCTGTCTGTTCTATAGATGTTACATCCTTGTATTGCTACTGCTGTATCATCAAATGAATTATCTAAGTGAGTCTCAGAAATGGCTAATATATGAATGTTATCTGAATTGAGCAAGTTATTGATTTCATGAACCTTATGTCTGAAGGCTACATATATTAATATGAACTATTTTCACCCATTTCCTGGGTAGCTTATCAGAGATAGACATAATACTGAAAAGAGCAAACAAAGCAAGATAAAAAAAATTGTACATTCAGCAGTGCCGTAAATCAATTGGTATGTGTGTGTGTGTGTCTGCGGGGTTGAAGCTACGAAACCATAGGCTTAGCTCTCTCACTCCTCCCAGGCTTCTGGGAGGGAGGGTGGACAAGGTGCCTTTCATAGTGGATGTAAGCAATGTCCCAATGCGCTCAGGCAGCTTTCATGGCTGGGATCAGTTCTTTCCTCTTCTGGTGCACAGCTTTAGGATAGTCCTCGTTGAGGAAGAGATACATTCCTTTCAAGTTCTTGGCTCTTTTCAGGGTAGCTACCTTGTCCTTGAACCTCAGGAGCTTGACCACTATCGGCCTGGGCCTATCACCTGGGCCAGTGGTGGGTTTTCCGGTCCTGTGCTCCACCTCAATCTTGCTGTGGTTCATCTACAATTTCTCAGAGATAATTTCCCTTACTTTGTCCTCAGACTCCATCCAGGTCTCATGTGGAGATTCTGCATTTCTGTCCACAACCATGTTGTTCCACCTTGATTGTCCCTCAAGATAGTCTGATTTATCTGTCATTGTTATCATGGATTCACACACAGAACTGATGTCCTCTCTCAATGACTTACAGATTGCTGTCATCTTGCCGTTCTTCTGTTTCAACTCATCGAGCTGACCTTGAGAGAACTGCAAATTATTCTTCAGGTCCTGGACCTCTCTGGTCAAGTAGTCCATTCTTTTGCTAGCAGCATCCATGAGTGTTTCGACAAAACACTTGAAGCTATTTTCTTGATGTTGTAACAACTGCTTGTAGGCCTCTTTATATTCATTTAAAAGATCCTTCACGTGTGATAGAGAGACACCACTGTCCTCAACGGTACTCCCGCCGGCTTTGGTCTTTGTCATGGTAGATAGCAATGTAGGTTACGCTGTTACTCCTCGTAGATCCAGACAGGGCAGGTCACAGCGAAGACTTAAAATAACAAACAGCAGGGATCTAGACAGTCACATACCCGGGACAATCTGCGGTCCCAGCAACAATGGCTAACTGCGTCATGGGCTGCGTTCAAGAAAACCTTGCTAGCTTGATATTCAGCTAGCTAGCAGCTAGGCTAGCTGCGATGCCAAATAGCTCCTCAGACATCCTTGGTCAGTGGGATCACTGGAAAGAAACAAGCAGTCCCAGCAACTAATGCCAACTGCGTCACGGGATCCAAACTAAGAAGCTAGATAGCTACCAAGAGCTTTCCAATATACTTTCAAACAACATACTTTAAAAAAACTAAACTGAGCTCTTCCACGTTCAACAGGAAGTGATGACAAAGGCCCCTCTCTTGAGACAGGTTTCATTTTCTCTTCTACAAAGCCCTCTGTGTAAACAGCTGAAACAGAAACTGACACAGAAACGCCATGTTAGTTCACTTGGCTGCCGACAACTTCTTAATTATGAAAAAGAGTGCTGTTTAGTTCACCACGACTTCAAACTTCTTGTTGTAGTTATGAAAAAGTATGAACACAAAAACAACAGGCTGCATGACATCAGCAGCCTGGTGGTCCAAAATAGCATACATGGTGTATTTTAACAGCAATAAACCCATCTGTTAAAAAATGTATTTAGCTACTATATGACAATCTAGCAAACCAGACTTCTAAAAGCCACTTTCTAAACATTTTTTTAGGTTGTTTCTAGCTTGTTAGGGTTAGCCAGTTCAAATAATGAACATATTGTATAGCAAACAGTGTCTTCACTTTAGCTAATTTGTATTAATAATTAAAGGAAAAGAAACTCACAACAAGATAATTATTTACAAGTTAACAGTGAGTTAATTCCAGAAAATAGCTAACATTTGTGAGTGAGACAAGCAGGGCATTCTACCAGAGCATTTTAGAACTTGGACACTGTTTTGTTGTCCTAACGTTATATCCTAATTTGACTTTGGTGCAGGTCAGGTTGTTCTTCACATTACCGTCTCTGGTAAACACACACTATATCAAATTAAATAAACGTTTATTTGTCACACGCACAGGATACAGAAGGTGTAAACGGTACAGTGAAGTGGTCACTTCCACAGTGGAGTCTTTTGTTTAGGAATGTAGCTAAACAACAAACCATAATCCCAACTCATTGCATTACTACCCTGCATGAATCTACAGGTAGCTTTAGCTAACCAACTAGCTAGCTAACATTAGGCTATAACTAGCAATGCAAACGGCTCTGAGATATGAATAATATTACTACACAGATCATACAGAGCCTTAGCAACACTCATGCAATTCTTTGTGATATCTTTCAAAAAATCTGCTTTAGAAAATATTACCTACACATACTAAGCAGCTCAGGTTATAGACAGAAGCGTGCAACAACCCATCTACTATCTCAGCCAATCATGGCTGGCGGAAAGGCTCCTGCCTTTTTCCTTTGCTAATCCAATTAGGCTCGTAATTGAACAATTGTATTCGTATTTACAGATGGCATTACGTTAAAATGCCTCTCCTGTGAAGTAGTGATGCATGACATCAAATAAAATAAAACTGTATTTGTCACATGCACCGAATACAACCTTACTGTGAAATGCTTACTTACAAGCCCTCAACGAGCCTAGACTACTGAAACGAGTCACATACAGTAACATAAATAAATGAACATTGTATTATGTTCTTTCAAATATTTACATTTCGTATTCCAATGTTACCATCATAAACACAACCAAATGACATTGACATGAACGGGGTCCAACAGGCCAGGCTTATCTAGTTAAATGGATTTATTAGACTGGCGTCTATTGGGCCTATTCTACTGTTAAATATTCATACATCATGGTGCTTTGAGGATGAACTGGTCAGAACGTTTTTATCTTTTATGATATTTATCTCACAGTATTGCTAGAGTGTCAAAGACACATATTTAGGAAATGTCACCAGTGGTATTTGCAACTATGATACATGTAATACAAAGCCTGTGAAAGTGTCCGTTACCAATACTATACTGTCCTTGCACCAGGTTGCATTGTTTGACAGCAAGCTGGTTAGTTACAGTGGCTTGCGAAAGTATTCATTGCCCTTGGCATTTGTACTATTTTGTTGCCTTACAACCTGTAATTAAAATGTATTTTTATATAACTTGATTTACACAACATGTCTACCGCTTTGAAGATGCAGAATATTTTTTATTGTGAAACAAACAATACAACATACAACTTGAACCTTGCATAACTGCCCCCCCCCCCCCCCCCCAAGTCAATACTTTGTAGATCCACCTTTTGCAGCAATTACAGCAACAAGTCTCTTGGGGTATGTCTCTATAAGATTGGCACATCTAGCCACTGGGATTTTTGCCCATTCTTCAAGGCAAAACTACTCCAGTTCCTTCAAGATGGATGGGTTCCGCTAGTGTACAGCAATCTTTAAGTCATACCACAGATTCTCAATTGGATTGGGGTCTGGGCTTTGACTAAGCCATTCCAAGACATTTGAATGTTTCCCCTTAAACCACTCGAGTGTTGCTTTAGCAGTATGCTTAGGGTCATTGTCCTGCTGGAAGGTGAACCTCCGTCCCAGTCTCAAATCTCTGGAAGACGGAAACAGGTTTCCCTCAAGAATTTCCCTGTATTTAGCACCATCCACCATTCCTTCAATTCTGACCAGTTTCCCAGTCCCTGCCAATGAAAAACATCCCCACAGCATGATGCTGCCACCACCATGCTTCACTGTGGGGATGTTGTTCTCGGGTGATGAGCGGTGTTGGGTTTGCGCCAGACATAGCCTTTTCCTTCCTTCATCTGACCAGAATACCTTCTTGCATATGTTTGGGGAGAGTCTGACGAGCCGGCGGAGGCAGGTGAGAGAAAAAAAACACTCCCTGATGCTTCCCTTAGATGAGGTGGTATTGTGTAACGATGTGCGCTGAGAGTCATGAAGCAAGTTCAGGGAGTGAGTGTTTTAATAAAATAAACGGAACATAATACATAACAAGAAACACTAACAGCACACAGACATGCAACTGAAACAGAAACAATAACGCCTGGGGAAGGAACCAAAGGGAATGACATATATAGGGAAGGTAATCAGGGAGATGATAGAGTCCAGGTGAGTCTAATGATGCGCAGCTGCACGTAACGATGGTGACAGGTGTGCTCCATAAAGAGCAGCCTGGTGACCTACAATGCCTTGCGAAAGTATTCGGCCCCCTTGAACTTTGCGACCTTTTGCCACATTTCAGGCTTCAAACATAAAGATATAAAACTGTATTTTTTTGTGAAGAATCAACAACAAGTGGGACACAATCATGAAGTGGAACGACATTTATTGGATATTTCAAACTTTTTTAACAAATCAAAAACTGAAAAATTCGGCGTGCAAAATTATTCAGCCCCCTTAAGTTAATACTTTGTAGTGCCACCTTTTGCTGCGATTACAGCTGTAAGTCGTTTGGGGTATGTCTCTATCAGTTTTGCACATCGAGAGACTGACATTTTTTCCCATTCCTCCTTGCAAAACAGCTCGAGCTCAGTGAGGTTGGATGGAGAGCATTTGTGAACAGCAGTTTTCAGTTCTTTGCACAGATTCTCGATTGGATTCAGGTCTGGACTTTGACTTGGCCATTCTAACACCTGGATATGAAAGTGTGTTTTCTCCAATGTATCTTAACTATGTTGGCTCGATTAGGAATATAACGACCATCTGCTGTCGACATCAGCAAACAATTTGATGTCACGTCCTGGCCTTAGTTCCTTTATTATGTCTTTGTGTTAGTTTGGTCAGGGCGTGAGTTGGGGTGGGTAGTCTATGTTCTTTTTTCTATGTTGTGTTTATGTGTTTGGCCTGGTATGGTTCTCAATCAGAGGCAAGTGTCGTTCGTTGTCTCTGATTGAGAATCATACTTAGGTAGCCTGTTTTCCCCATTTTTGTGATTATTTTTCTGTGTCTGTGTTTTCCACACGGAACTGTTTCGTTTTCATTTTGTGTAGTGTTCAGTTATAATAAATAATATGACGAACACTTACCACGCTGTGTATTGGTCCGATCCTTCTTACTTTTCCTCAGAAGAGGAGGACGAAAACCGTTACATTTGACAGTACTTTAAGCACCAAAAATAGTTAGCAGCTTTGACAGTACATTCACAGCCATCCAGTGGTAGTCCCATTATAAACTTAATTTGACCATGTCCCCATGAAAGAATTTTACTTTTTATTTTTTTATTTAACCTTTATTTAACTAGGCAAATCAGTTAAGAACAAATGATTATATACAATGACACCCTACACCGGCCAAACCCGCCAGACACTGGGCCAACTGCGTGCCACCCTATGGGACTACCAATCACGGCTGGTTGTGATACAGCCTGGATTCGGACCAGGGTGTCTGTAGTGACGCCTCTAGCGCTGAGATGCAGTGCCACTTGGGAGCCCATTGTAATGACAGTTCACCACAACATACCCGAGAGTATCCTGATCAGCAAGAATTAAAAATTTTGTTTGAGATCATTGTCCGGGAATTTCTCCAGTGGTTTGAAAGGGGAATTGGGCTTTCCAGAAAAATGTTGACAGGTTGCAACAGTATAACTTTGTCTTGCAAGGTGAAGGGTCGATCTAATTGAGTGAGAAGCCTTACTTCTCAACATCTAGGACACAATTTAACCTAATGGTCTACCTCAGCTGCCCATAGAGAAGAATAGAGTTCAGTATAAAAAAATGAAGGGGGAAGACACCCCTCCCCCTTTCCAATCGACTGAGACAGCCGGTAGGCCCAGTCTCATCCTATCTTCTTTATTACAGGTTGAAGGGAAATGAGGAACGACGCCAGTAGGATATCGAACAACTATTGAATTAAAATAGTATTGAGTGAGGGAGAGAGGCTCAGGTACAGCTCTCGAGGATGGTGGAAGTATCTGTTAACTCTGTCTAGAAAATAAGAGTTAGCTTAATACTTTCATTATGGAGCTCTGCCTTCAGGCTCAGATCATTTAAGGTTGTCCGCTCTCTCTCTCTCTCTCTCTGGATTCTGGGGGAAGGCTATACTTATCTTTAGCAGAAAGAAAGCTGAACCCCTGTGCTATCTGTACAGTTTCTGCACAGTAAACACACACACACACAGAGACACACACACACAGCTGATACAGACCCAGGTCTGATTTAGCACACATAGCCAGACCCCAATAAAAGGGCAAAGCAGAGCAGACACACAGTGACATTTTCCCAGCGCCATGCAGTCTCTCATTCATGTGTACCTCTCTCTCTCTCGTCCCAGTAAACCAATAGTCTGACTACCAGACTGCCTTAATCACAAACATACCACTGTGCTCTGGTGTAGACTAATGTGGTTAGTACTGAGTCCTGGGGTTAGGATGGAGATTGATCTGCATGGCATGGATAGTGTGTGTGTGTGTTTGTCTGCTCTGTGTAGCAGGGATGCATACTAACGTTTAGGGCCCTGAGGTTTACATGACATGTCAAGGTAAAACCGCGAGGGGACAGAATCTTTCCTTGACAGCTTGCAGAAGTCGGGCAAAACACATTGGCCTTAATTACACTGCAGTCTATGCATTTTGGGGTAGATGCTGTAGATTAAATAATTAGATTGCTGCATTATGGCAGACTGTAGCTCTTATATTTACTGTGACCTGTCCTGTGTGCTACCTATTCTCCATAGACTTTAATTGTAGTTGGAAGGCCAAAGGGATTGGTAATTTGGTCGTGAGTCTCCATTTTGTGTACTGGACCAGAGACTGAGTGACTGATTATTTATTTCCTCGTCTGCCTGTGTTAAACCCTCTGTAATTTAATATATTCAGCCTCACGCTCCTCAGGTTTTGGCCATGTCTCTCTAACCGACTCAGAGGGCTCACGAAGGTGAAGGTTCATTGTGGGTGCGTGTGTGTGTCTGTGTGTGTGTGGATGGGAAAATACCTGCTTTTTCCATTACATAGATGCCAGGCACAGCGGTTTGAGTGTGTGAAGAACTGCAATGCTGCTGGGTTGTTCACGCTCAACAGTTTCCCATGTGTATCAAGAACAGTCACCCCAAAGGACATCCAGCCAACTTGACACTGTCAGAAGCATTGGAGTCAACATGGGCCAGCATCCCTGTGGAACGCTTTCGACACCTTGTAGGGTTCCTAATGTTTGGTACACTATTTTTGTTGTTTATGTATCTCAGTTGAATGGACTTACTGTATGTCTCTCTGGATAAGACTGTCTGCAAAATGACCAAAAAGTAAATGTATACAAGAAAATAAACATGCCTAAATAAACTGCTAAGCAGACTGGGTATTATTGGCCTTATTTCAGGGCGGAGCTCATTATTAGAATCTTCAGCATTCTTTGCAATTGTTCATTTTACATATGCAGTACCAGTCAAAAGTTTGGACACACTAACCATTCCAGGGTTTTTCTTTATTTGTACTATTTTCTACATTGTAGAATAATAGTGGAGACATCAAAACAATGAAATAACTCATGTAGTAACCAAACATTTTTTGTTAAACAAATCAAAATATATGTTGAGTCAATTCATCAATCAATCAGTCAAATGTATTTATAAAGCCCTTTTTACATCAGCCGATGTCACAAAGTGCTGTACAGAAACCCAGTCTAAAACCTCAAACAGCAAGCAATGCAGATGTAGAAGCACGGTGGCTAGGAAATACTCCTTATAAAGGCAGGAACCTAGGAAGAAACCTAGAGAGGAACCAGGCTCTGAGGGGTGGCCAGTCCTCTTCTGACTGTGCCGGGTGGAGATTATTACAGTACATGGCCAAGATGTTAAAACATTCATAGATGACCAGCAGGCTCAAATAATAATAATAATAACAGTGGTTGTAGAGAGTGCAACAGGTCAGCACCTCAGGAGTAAATGTCAGTTGGCTTTTCATAGCCGAGCGTTCAGAGTTAGAGAGACAGCAGGTGTGGTAGAGAGAGAGTTGAAAACAGCAGGTCCGGGACAACGTAGCCCGTCCGGTGAGCAGATCAGGGTTCCATAGCCGCAGGCAGAACAGTTGAAACTGGAGCAGCAGCAAGACCAGGTGGACTGGGGACAGCCAGGTAGTCCTGAGGCATGGCCCCAAGGGCTTAATCAGTTGTGTTGTGACAAGGTAGGGGTGGTATACAGAAGATAGCCCTATTTGGTAAAAGACCAAGTCCATATTATGGACAGCTCAAATAAGCAAAGAGTAAAGATAGTCCATCATTACCCTAAGACATGAATGTCTCAGGGCAATGTCAGTCAATACGGAAAAACCATTAAGGCCAGTCAATAGTTTCCTCTGCTGCAGATGATAAGTTCAGTAGAGTTACCAGCCTCAGCAATTGTAGGCCAAATAAATGCTTCACAGAGTTCAAGTAACAAACACATCTCAACATCAACTGTTCAAATCAAATCAAACTTTATTTGTCACATGCGCCGGATACAAGGGTAGACCTTACCATGAAATGCTTACTTACAAGCTATTTTAACCAGCAGTGAAGTTCAACAAGAGTTAAGAAAATATTTACCAAATAAACGAGAGTAAAAAATGATAAAAAGTAACACAATAAAATAACATTAACGAGACTATATACAGAGGGTACCGGTACCAAGTCAGTGTTCGGGGCTACAGGTTAGTCGAGGTAATTTGTACATGTAGGTAGGTGTGAAGTGACTATGCATAGATAATAAACAGCGAGTAGCAGCAGTGTACAAAACAAATGGAGGGGAATGGTTTGTCAATGTAAATAGTCCGGTGGCCATTTGATCAATTGTACAGCAGTCTTGTGTTTTGGGGGTAGAAGCTGTTATTAAGGAGCATTTTGGTCCTAAACTTTGGTGCTCCGGTACCATATGCTGTGCGGTACCATATGCTGTGCGGTAGCAGAGAAAACAGTCTATGACTTGGGTGACTGGAGTCACTGACACATTTTTGGACTTTCCTCTGACACGCCTATTATATAAACTCAGCAACAACAAAAGATCCTCTCACTGTCAATTGCATTTATTTTCAGCAAACTTAACATGTGTAAATATTTGTATGAACAAAACAAGATTCAACAACTGAGACATAAACTGAACAAGTTCCACAAGCATGTGACTAACAGAAATGGAATAATGTGTCCCTGAACAAAGTATCTGTATCTGGTGTGACCACTAGCTGCATTAAGTTCTGCAGTGCATCTCCTCCTCATGGACTGCACCAGATTTGACAGTTCTTGCTGTGAGATGTTACCTCACTCTTCCACCAAGCCAACTGCAAGTTCCCAGACATTTCTGGGGGGAATGGCCCTAGCCCTCACCCTCCGATCCAACAGGTCCCAGACGTGCTCAATGGGATTGAGAGCCGGGCTCTTCGCTGGCCATGGCAGAACACTGACATTGCTGTCTTGCAAGAAATCACCCACAGAAACGAGCGGTATGGCTGGTGGCATTGTCATACTGGAGAGATGAGCCTGCAGGAAGGGTACCACATGAGGGAGGAGGATGTCTTCCCTGTAACGTACAGCGCTGAGATTGCCTGCAATGACAACAAGCTCAGTCCAATGATGCTGTGACACACCGCCCAAGACCATGACAGACCCTACACCTCCAAAACGATCCCGCTCCAGAGTACAGGCCTCGGTGTAACGCTCATTCCCTCGAAAACAACGTGAATCCGACAGTCACCCCTGGTGAGACAAAACCGCAACTCGTCAATGAATAGCACTTTTTGCCAGTCCTGTCTGGTCCAGCGACGGTGGGTTTGTGCCCATAGGCGACGTTGTTGCCGGTGATGTCTGGTGAGGACCTGCCTTACTACAGGCCTAAGAGCCCTCAGTCCAGCCTCTCTCAGCCTATTGCGGACAGTCTGAGCACTGATGGAGGGATTGTGAGGTCCTGGTGTAACTCGGGCAGTTGTTGTTGCCATCCTGTACCTGTCCCGAGGTGTGATGTTCGGATGTGCCGATCCTGTGCAGGTGTTGTTACACGTGGTCTGCCACTGCGAGGACGATCAGCTGTCCGCCCTGTCTCCCTGTAGCGCTGTCTTAGGCGTCTTACAGTACGGACAGTGCAATTTATTGCCCTGGCCACATCTGCAGTCCTCATTCCTCCTTGCAGCATGCCTAAGGCATGTTCACGCAGATGAGCAGGGACCCTGGGCATCTTTATTTTGGTGTTTTTCAGTCAGTAGAAATGCCTAAGTTTTCATAACTGTGACCTTAATTGTGTACCGTCTGTATTCTGTTAGTGTCTTAACAACCGTTTCACAGGTGCATGTTCATTAATTTTTTATGGTTCATTGAACAAGCATGGTAAACAGTGTATAAACCCTTTACAATGAGGATCTGTGAAGTTATTTGCATTTTTATGAATTATCTTTGAAAGACAGGGTCCTGAAAAAGGAACGTTACTTTTTTTGCTGAGTTTAGGTCCGGGATGGCAGGAAGCTTGGGCCCAGTACATTGGGCCGTATGCACTTCCCTCTGTAGTGCCTTACGGTCAGATGACGAGCAGTTCCCATACCAGGCACTGATGCAACCGGTCAGAATGCTCTCCATGGTGCAACTGTAGAACTTTTTGAGGACCCATGCCAAATCTTTTCAGTCTCCTGAGTGGGAATGGGTTTTGTCGTAACCCTCTTCACGACTGTCTTGGTGTGTTTGGACCATGATAGTTCATTGGTGATGTGGACACCAAGGAACTTGAAACTCTCAACCCGCTCCACTAAAGCCGCGTCAACATTAATGGGGGCCTGTTCTCGCCCTCCTCTCCCTGTCGTCCACGATCAGCTCCTTTGTCTTGCTGACGTTGAGGGAGAGGTTGTTGTCCTGTCACAACACTGGCAGTTCTCTGACCTCCTCTCTATAGTTTCATCATTGTCAGTGATCAGGCCTACCACTGTTGTTTTATTAGCAAATGTAATAATGGTGTTGAGATGGTCTTTGGCCACGTGGGTGAACAGGGAGTACAGGAGGGGACTAAATACACACCCCTGAGGGGCCCCGGTGTTGAGGATCAGTGTGGCAGACTTATTGTTGCCTACCCTTACTACTTGTGGGAGGCCCGTCAGGAAGTCCAGGATCCAGTTACAAATGGGGGTGTTTAGTCCCAGGGTCCTTAGCTTAGTGATGAGCTTCATGGGCACTATGGTGTTTAACGCTGAGTGGTAGTCAATGAACAGCCTTCTCAAATAGTTGTTCATTTTGTCCAGGTGGGAAAGGGCAGTGTGGTGTGCGATTGAGATTGCATCATCTGTGGATCTGTTGGGGCGGTATGCGAATTGGGTCTAGTGTGTCCGGGAGGATGCTGTTGATGTGAGCCATGACCAGCCTTTCAAAGCACTCCGATTCGAGCATAAAAGGCATTTAGCTCATCTGGGAGGCTCGCGTCACTGGGCAGCTCGCGTCTGGGTTTCCCTTTGTAGTCTGTAATAGTTTTCAAGCCCTACCAGATCCGACTAGCGTCAGAGCCGGTGTAGTAGGATTCAATCTTAATCCTGTATTGACACTTTGCTTGTTTGATGATTCGTCTGAGGGCATAGCGGGATTTCTTATAAACTTCCGGATTAGTGTCCCGCTTCTTGAAAGTGGCAGCTCTAGCCTTTAGCTCGATGCGGATGTTGCCTGCAATCCACGGCTGCTGGATGGGATATGTACGTACGGTCACTGTGGGGATGACGTCGTTGATGCACTTATTGATGAATAAACTTGATGAATAAACTTCAGTTAGTGCTAAACATGACTGCTAGAATCTTGACTAGAATTTTTTTTTTTATCATATTACTCCAGTGCTAGCCTCTCTACACTGGCTTCCTGTTAAGGCAAAGGCTGACTTCAAGGTTTGACTGCTACAAAGCATTACATGGGCTTGCTCCTACCTATCTTTCCAATTTGGTCCTGCCGTACATACCTACACGTACGCTACGGCCACAAGATGGAGGCCTCCTTACTGTCCCTATAATTTCTAAGCAAACAGCTGGAGGCAGGGCTTTCTCCTATAGAGCCCCATTTTTATGGAATGGCCTGCCTATCCATGTTGGAGACGCGGACTCGGTCTCAACCTTTAAGTCTTTATCGAAGACTCATCTCTTCAGTAGGTCCTATGATTGAGGTTAGTCTGGCACAGGAGTGTGAAGGTGAATGGAAAGGCACTGGAGCAACGAACCGCCTTTGCTGTCTCTGCCTGGCCGGTTCCCCTCTCTCCACTGGGATTCTTTGCCTGTAACCCTATTACAGGGGCTGAGTCACTGGCTTACTGGTGCTCTTCCATGCCGTCCCTAGGAGGGGTGCGTCACTTGAGTGGGTTGAGTCACTGACGTGATCTTCCTGTCTGGGTTGGTTCCCCCCCCCCTTGGGTTGTGCCATGGCGGAGATCTTTGTGGGCTATACTCGGCCTTGTCTCAGGATGGTAAGTTGGTGGTTGAAGATATCCCTCTAGTGGTGTGGGGGCTGTGCTTGGCAAAGTGGGTGTATCCCACTTTTTTTCCTGCCTGTTTGGCCCTGTCCGGGGGTATCGTCGGATGGGGCCACAGTGTCTCCCGCCCCCTCCTGTATCAGCCTACAGTATTTATGCTGCAGTAGTTTATGTGTCTGGGGGCTAGGGTCAGTCTGTTATACCTGGAGTATTTTTCCTGTCTTATCCGGTGTCCTGTGTAAATCTAAGTATACTCTCTCTAATTCTTTCTTTCTATGAACATTTGAACATCTTGGCCATGTTCTGTAATAATCTCCACCCGGCACAGCCAGAAGTGGACTGGCCACCTCTCGTAGCCTGGTTCCTCTCTAGGTTTCTTCCTAGGTTCTGGCCCTTCTAGGGAGTTTTTCCTAGCCACCGTGCTTCTACACCTGCATTGCTTGCTGTTGGGGTTTTAGGCTGGGTTTTTGTACAGCACTCTGAGATATCAGCTGATGTAAGAATGGCTTTCTAAATAAATTTGATTTGATTTGACCAGGAAGAAGAGAAATGGAGTGCTGCATCAGATGACCTGGCCTCCACAATCACCCGACCTCAATCCAAATTGAGATGGTTTGGGATAAGTTGGACCGCAGAGTGAAGGAAAAGCAGTCAAACTACTTAGCATATAAAGCATTGCAGGTGAAGCTGGTTGAGTGAATGCCAAGAGTGTGCAAAGCTGTCACGAAGGGAAAGGGTGAACAATCTCAAAATATATTTTGAATTGTTTACTACATGATTCCATATGTGTTATTTCATAGTTTTGATGTCTTCTCTATTATTCCACAATGTAGAAAACAGTACAAATAAATACAAACCGCTGAATGTGTAGGTGTGTCCAAATGTTTGACAGGTACTGTCCATTTCTATCTAGTTCATTTAGCAGACGCTCTTATCACACGATAGTGCCATCTGACTGCTGATTCCAATGCAGGATGGAAAGGGAGCCACAAAATTTGAACTGCTATATAAATGTTATATAATTATTTGGGGGGTATTTTGAATATACAAATTACAAGTCTCGAAGGTATCGTGCTACAAAACACTTTGGAGGGTAGTTCAGCCTAATGTAATACAAATAACAAAATACTCCGAAGTATTTGAAATACATATTTCAAATACGTTACAGAAATACTGCCAATATGCAGGTGTGTGTGTGTGTGTGTGAATGAAAGAATGACAGAGTTAGGGATTCTACTTGAGTTGTGAATGGTGAATGAAGCCTGGAGCCTCTAGCTCTGCCTGAATGTCTATGGATGATCCCTATACAGAACATGTATGACTGGTTCATTGTATAAATGATAAGAGGCCGTCTGTGCTCTTTTAAGGTCCAGACTCCAGACTACTGAATAGTTTCTGTCTCAGGTGCGTAGGAATCATTCATTGTATTATTACATTATTCGTGTGTAATTGGGGTAATATTATGTCCGTGTATTGACATGCATAGGCAGAGTAAAGTGGAAGTATACAGGAAATTCATATTGAACAATGCATGTTTCTAGACAGGCATGATGTGAGTGATGATTACTTGCATCAACATCTTGGTCAAACGGGACAAGGACATTTTGCCCACAAAACGGAAAATACATCTTGTCCCCCACTCACGCAGGCAGTTAGATGACAACCCAACACAGCGCATAGCCTCCATCCACCACGCTGCAGATTGGCCACTTCCACTTAAGGCATGGTATTACAGCTGAGCACTGGGGAGTCTGGTTAATGGGATGATCCATCACTAACAGTCACATACCGGTACATCAGTAACAGACAATGGCAAGGTCTTAGTCAAAGAGTCACAGCTATGTGGAGACTGGAACCAGCCATCGGAACCAGCCAATGGAACCAGCCAATGGCACCCTATTCCCTACATTGTGCACTACTTTTGACCAGAGCCCTGTGGGTGCCATTTGAGACACAGGCTGGGAAGTCTCAACGGGGTATGGGACTGTGGAGATGCCCATGATTAAATGCACTGTATTCCCTCTGCCAGCACCAGCAGCAGGCCCTCACAGGCCTGTCACAGTCCATGACTATCAGCTCTCTCTCCAGCATGGTGATGGTCCCCATCCCCCCAGCCACCTCAGCTTGTGCAATCTCCCACACACAGCAGATAGAGACACGAATACAGATGTGGGCAAGCAAGCATGCACTCACACACACACACACCACGGCAGCAGTGCCACTCAGAAGTGCAAGTAGGTGAGCGCGGAGCAGCGTCCTTCTGTCACCTGTCCACCTACAGTCAGGAAGGTTAGGATAGAAAAACACCTGGAGACTTCTACTGGTGACGGCAAACAGCCCACCTGTCACTACCTCCACACGAACCTGTCCCGGGTGGACACTAGTTTTTAATTTTTTATATAGCAGTAAAAAACTGTGAAACATATTGTAAATATCAACATATGATACTGTACGTTGCAGCACATTCACATAACCCTGTATGGTGATTTCTAACTGAGAAACCCTTGTACGGTGTTACTCCAATTAGGTTTCATTTACTTGACTCATTGAACATGAATGAAAAGCCAATAATAGGGATTTGAAAGTGGATAAAAATGTACTCATCAACAGTTGCCATCCTGACTGCTTGATAAATAATCTACTATCTAATTGTCCATAATATCCCACACAAGCCGGGAGACAAAACAGTGGATCTCTTCTCCGCTGCATTGACAGTGTTCTCTCTTTGAGTACCATCAGTCCCACACACACACACATCCGTTTGAATAGGAGTTAATACACATACATTATAGAGAGGCGGACAGGACACATCATTAATGAATGAAGACGGTCCTCTTTATTTGATATTTACTCATTGTCTCCAGTGCATCTGCTCTCTAAACTAATGAAGGTCGACACCCAACTGGTCACCGACTTCTACGCCGACTGACTGAATGACAACTTGACAGCATGACAGCTTGAGTTACAGAGTGAGTAGAGCTCTTCAGTTGCGCATGCATAATGGATTTTTACTTTGTAGTGGAGGCAAACCAACACACAGCCCCTGTTCCAGAGTAGCTGACAGACAGGCAGCACAGGAGAAGGCCTCAGCTGAGGTGTTTTGGCAGGTAGCTAGGTTGTTGTTTGACATTCTAACACTGGGAAATATAATAGCTGAGGTTGATAGCGTGTGTCTGACGCAGGTAAGTTAGTCTAATCATAACTGTCAGAATTTGAAGACTTGTACATGGGATATTGTTTGAAGTTATTCCGCATGTAAGGGGAATGACTTGAAGGCATCTGCTTTTGTTGATACCTTGTGCATGACACGGGTAGGGTAGAATTTCTAATCAAAACTGTCAGATCGTATGAAGACTTGTAAATGTGATAATGTTTGAAGCTATTCCACATGCGTAGATGATGGTTTCATCATGTCAGTGGAAATGAGTAATGGCAGGAGAAAAGGTAATCCATGCAACGGATACCTGAAACCCTGAGGACAAATCCAAAATATGGAAAAGCTTTAAATATGCATCTTAACATCAAGTCTGCAAGCAACAGTGAGTGTTCACTAATGATTGCTACTCTTGAGGATAGATACACTATATATATAAAAGTGTGTGGACACCATTTCAAAATGCCATGCGTCTGTTGGAGTGGTGTAAAGCTCGTCGCCATTGGACTCTGGAGCAGTGGAAACGCGTTCTCTGGATTGGTGAATCACACTTCACAATCTTGCAGTCTGATGGATGTATCTGGGTTTGGCAGATGCCAGGAGAACGCTACCTGCCCTAATGCATACCCCTGCCAACTGTAAAGTTTGGGTGAGGAGGAATAACCATCTGGGTCTGTTTTTCATGGTTCGAGCTAGGCCCCTTCAATTAAGGGAAATCTTAATACTACAGCATACAATGACATTCTAGACGATTCTGTGCTTTCAACTTTTTTGCCAGTTTGGGGAAGGCCCTTTCCTGTTTCAGCATGACAGCGAGGTCCATACAGAAATGATTCATCGAGATCGGTGTGGAAGAACTTGACTGGCCCGCACAGAGCCCTGACCTCAACCTTATCGAACACATTTTGAATTGGAATGCTGATTGCGAGCCAACCCTAATCTCCCAACATCAGTACCCAACCTCACTAATGTTCTTGTGGCCAAATGGAAGCAAGTCCCCGCAGCAATGTTCCAACATCTAGTGGAAAGCCTTCCCAGAAGAGTGGAGGCTGTTATAGCAAGCAAAGGGGGACCAACTCCATATCAATGCTCATGATTTTGGAATGAGATGTTGGACGAGCAGGTGTCTACATACTTTTGGTCATGTAGTGTTTATAGGTCCAAGATCATCCAACCACACATCTTAAAACAAGAGGGCAAGGCTTGTATTCAGTCTTAGAGTAGTAGTGCTGATAGGGTCAGCTTTGCCTTGTAAATTATAATAATGCAACTATTAAGAAGGGGGGGTCCTGCTCTTAGATCTGCAAACTTACTCTGAGAAACTTTTTGAATACAGATCCTGAGGCTCATCAAAACTAAGGGCCAGACTAGATACATTTTTAACTTCAATAATGTTCCTAGCTTAGTCCATGTAAACGTTAATAAAAGCCAACAGACAGTACAGTCTACTTTCCCTCCTTACCTCATTATCTCCGTCTCTCCATATTGACAAAGCCTTGTTGTGTTTGGCTGTGTAGCAGGCAATGACAGGACACTTTTGAAGAAACAGTGACAGTTTAAGCCATGCATCATTAGCTAACAGTTGAGGAGAGACTGACTGCGTCACTTCTTCTTTTTATAAGAAACATTCATGTGTTGAAAATCCCACATTGCTTACATAGTCAACATACACACAGCTCTGACACACACACTTACCCCACCAGACATGTCACCAGGGGTCTTTTCACAGTCCCCAAATCCAGAACATATTCAACAAAGCGCACAGTATCATATAGAGACATTATTGCATTGAACTCCGTTCCATCTCATATTGCTCAAATAAACAGCAAACCTGGTTTCAAAAAACAGATAAAGCAACACCTCGCGGCACAACGCCTCTCCCCTATTTGACCTAGAGAGTTTGTGTGTATGTATTGATATGTAGGCTACGTGTGCCTTTTTTAAAAATTGTCCTTGAGCTGTTCTTGTCTAATAATGTTCTGTATTATGTTCTGTCATGTTTCATGTTTTGTGTGGAACACCAGGAAGAGTAGCTCCTGCTTTTGCAACAGCTAATGGGGATCCTAATAAAATACCAAAATACCTAAGTTATTTCCCTTCAGTGGGGAACAAAAACTCTGTTGTCGTTGTCGGTGATGATGGCATCAATAGCCGCTGCTGCTGTTTCAACAGCTCGAGTACAACACTCACACACATAAACACACGTACTGTACGTACCTACACCACTTTTCATTGGAATGGGAGCCATCGTTGCCTCCAAGCATCTCGGGTCATGCAGTTTGAGGCGTGAGCAGCGAAAATCTATTTGTTGGAATCAGCAGCCGGCATGCAAGCAGGCGGGGGCTGAGGTACGTTACCCCAAACAGCATAGAGAGATTAAGAATTGATATCCCGCTTTCTCTCGGCTATCAGAGATAATACACACAGGTGTAAAATGACACAGTGTTTCCCATGGAAGATTATTTTCCTATCCTGATGAATCGTATATCTGAGGCCTGGAGTTTATTTTCTATTTTCCAAGAAACTTATACCACAGACAGACCATGCATGCATCCCAAATAACACCCTATTCCCTATAAACCACACTTATTTGGACCTTATTAGGGCTCTGGTCCAAAGTTGTGCACTCTATAGGCAATAGGGTGCTATTTGGGACACGCATATTCCTGAATCACTTTAAGGGATTCTTGTATTTATCCTGCTTCCAGAGGTTGGTCTCGCATGACTGAGCATGGCTCAGCACAGAGGGGAGAAGAGCAGCAGACAGAATCCATAAAGCCAACCCTGAGGACCAGGCCTGTCAATTTGTGTTTTTCTTAGAATACAAATGTCTGTCCTGATCCTGTCTTCTACAGTCAAAGGGCTGAGTGCTGGGCTGTGGGTCTCGGCTCTCTATGACAGGTACGGGGCTGGGCTGTGGGTGGATCAGACAGGATCAGGCCTCAGCTCTAAGATATGAGGAGGAAGGCTGGGCTGGGGGTCCAGGAGGTCTAGAGGGGCAGTGGGGATCTGATCAGGGCCATGCTAGGACACGAGGACAGAAAGAGGGTTGCTTTGTCTGGTGGGACTTTTATCAGCATTGGTTTGTGTGGTGGGGGATCTACTGGAGCTCAAGCCTGGGACCTGAACATTCATCCACAGCAATGCTTGGTATCCAAAAAGCAGCTCTGGTGGCTCTGGTACACTTTGGTAGACCAGTGGCTTCAGGTTCTCAGGGTCAATGACGTGGTAGCGCCGCTGATGTGCTACACTGACGTCCTACATTCTTAGATGAGCTGCTACATCGGCATTGTGAAACATCTGATCCCAATAGAGCTCCACTTTCAGGGTTTTGCCGTTAACAGCAGCAGAACACTAACTAGCTAATAATGTTGGCCCACAAACAATCACTGTAATTAACACTAAGCACCGATGAAGTTCTTGACGTTTCCTAAATAAGTCTATTTAACACTCACATGTTGCTAGAATTTCGATATCACAAACATAATCTTTAAAAGGACATCATTCACATGCAGGAAAGAAGTCTTTATTTCTATATAGTATCTGAATGTAAAAAATAAATTTAAAAAACGTACCTTTGCCAAATCGTTATCTTGTAACTGTTAGGTTCTATCGGCGCTAAGCATACTGTAGCTCTGAGATATTGAGCATCAACATTTGTACATCCCAAATGTGTTTTATATTGACTTCTTGTTTCATAACCTATTAAGGTCCTCACCTTTTAGATATCTAAAGTGCGAAAGTATCAAAATCCTGAGACATTTGTCAATACGTTTTTTTTTTTTGTGCGGTGCAATCACAGATATAACCTTATGGTTCTGACATGTTAATCTGGATCGATCCATACAGTTCTAGCTGACACTTCTGAATTAGACATACATGATTAAACAACACTATTTCACCAACACATCCTCAAATACATTAACAAATGCATTATGATCATCAGACAAATGACTTTCATCACTTTTCCTTTGAGATTTCTGACTGTGTTGATTTTTTGCTTGTGTGCCATTATTTCTGGCTAGACTAGCCTAGACCATACTTAGAGGGAGATGGCAAAGACTTGTTCTGATTGGACCGTCTCTATTTGTTCAGGCTTGTGATTGGATTGCAGACAGAACCTTATAGCGCCAAGTTTAAATGGATTTACTGTAGTTTTTCGTTTGTTTTCACTTAAAAGTATGTTTTTTTCAAAATTCACAGACATAATAACCATCTAAATATAAATTATAGGAACCATCTAAAGATCAATCCCAAGGTCTCGAAATTGAAGACGTTGAGCTCTATTTCAAAATGTTAAAAAAAATCGAGAATAACCACCGTTCATTTGCGCTTCACAGTGCAGCAGATCGGCTACAGTAACATAAACTAACGAAAATGCTATTGTATTCTTTGAAATACATTTGTTTTCATATTCTAATGTTACCAAAGACCGTCATAAACACAACCAAATTAGGATGTATTAAATGTATTTATTAGACTGTAAGAATGTTGCAGTCAAAGTGCCCTCTCATTGGCATAATAAGGGGGTGGGGGGTGGGGGTTGGGGGGAGGGCAGTTTATGTGTTAAACTCTGATTTAAAACACTACCTCCCGTTCCACCACCCCCACTAGCTTTCACATTCATACTTCCCTTCCAACCGGTGCTAAAAACCCATATGGGAATCATTTCAAGATCCCAGAGAAATATATTCATTACCATGCAAATTGGTTTGGGAATCCTTGACTAAAAGCATTCGCCAAACTTCATTTCAAAGTCTGTAAATGCAATTAATGGGGCCTCATTCACAGGGAAGCGGAATTCGCCGCCAGATAATTGACATTGTCGCCATCCCATTAAAGAAGTTCCCCCTCCTGATCAAGCGGCAGTGGCAGTGCTCAGCGATTCTTAAGAAAGCCTTTCCCTCATGTTTTCTTGACACGGGCCTCATAATCGGATAATAAAAGTTATTTCCTCTGCTGTGAATAGAGCGAGACTCACAACAAAACGGCCAGCAAAAGTTTTCCCCCCCATCATTTCTGAGTCCCCACGTTCAATTACCATCACGAGAACAATCTGTGCAAATACCTGAAACGCAGTCGCAGCCTGCTGCTGATGACAACCGCTATACCTCCGCTTAAGATCCTACTTAGCAGGGATACGTTGTGGAAAATAATAAAGGGAGTAAAGGGAGAGAGGGAGGGAGGGAGGGAGGGAGAGAGAGGGACAGAAATAAATGAACAACTAAAGGACTTTGGGAGTGAAACAAGTAGAGGAGAAAAAGAGTGAGAAAGAGAAATTGGCAACTGAAGGACTCTTGAGACTCAGCCAAGCCCCATTAACAAACAAATACCGAGACACAAGTTTTTGAGCGAGGCAAGGGCGCCTATTGTTTTCAAATAAGCAGAGTCCAAATTGGGCACTGTGAATTACACCGTTACAGTGCTCGGAATAACAAGAAGCACCAGGCTATTTCACTCTCTCTCAAAGTAAAATGTCAGAGAAAGCATTGCTATGGTGATAAAGGGGACTGTGATCCCGGGTTATTTAAGCAAAGCCAGCCAACTCCGACACTCCATGGGGTCATGAGCAGGTTATCTTCACCGTCACGGAGGCGTATTCAATAGGCCTTTGACGACTGCAGAAAGTACGTTGGAGCAATGAGATACGTAGCCTACACAATGTCAGTCACTGAAGGTGTATGCAGCTACTGTAGTCAACTAGGCCTATTCCTCAAAAAGAATGGAGGGCCAGGGCAGCGAGTCCCCACAATATTTAAACTCGGTCTCCATTGAACATGCCATACAAACAAAAGGCATTTTAATTAGTTATAGGAAGAGTGACTTGGTCCTCCTTTCTTTTTGATGACCACTTTACCCCTTTTACCCCAAAGAGCACCTCCTGTCTACCAACATCTACTATGTGTACCTTAGCAGCGCTTCCCTTCCTCATTATTTTCTCCAAGTTAGGTCTATTCCTCTTTTGTAAGCGAGTGAATATTTTGTTATGATCAAATGTATAAAACAACATTTATTTGAAACATTATCATGGGTGGCACTCACATTGCCTGGAATGAATAGTACTGTTGGTGTCAATTCAAAGATAACAGTTAGATGCTGTATTCATTCACCAACATTGTGTGACTCACCCTTAGTGGCTGTGTAGATGTCCCAATACAACTCCCTCAAACTCATTTAAAATTAACATTGCCTGATGGTGTACATCCAGCCAATCCCTCTAAGAATATTTCATCTTTGAGCCAGCTGTGTATTCTATTCTCACATGACAGAGGAGAGGATTGTGGATCAGGAACAAGGTAATTAAACAACAAATTGGCCAGTGTTAGCTAGTGTTGATTTTTCTATGTAAATTTTCTAATCTTGATTTAGGAGTTAAATTAACTCTATAAGGGTTAAATGAACACTCAGTTGTGTAAAATAACCCCAGTGTTGAACCAAAAAACTTTGCCCCAAACTGTCAATAATCAACTGACTGGCTTTCTTGATCTCTATAGTAATCTCTCTGCTATGCAATCTTGTTTCCGCTCAGGTTATTGACCTGTCACTTCAACTTTTAAGGTCCTAAATGATATCACCACTGCCTTTGATACCAAGTAATGTTATGCTATTGTTATTGATAGGTAGACCATTCCGTTCTTGTGGGTCAGCTAAGGAGTATTGGTGTCTCTTGAGGAGTCTTTGGCCTGGTTTTCTAACTACCTCAAAGAGTGAAATGAGTAAAGTCAAAACATCTGCTGTCTCAGACATTGCTTGTCACCAAGGAAGTACCTCAAGACTGGACCCTAGTCCTCACACTCTTCTCAATTTACATCAACAACACAGCTCAGACAGCGGGAAGCACTCTCATCCATTCTTAATGCAGATGATACAGTGTTATTCTCAGCTGGCCTCTCGCTGGATTTTGTGTAAAATGCTCTACAACAAGGCTTTCTTAGTGTCCAACCACCGGTGTAATTACTACCTCTGAGGGTTTAGTGCTTGAGGTAGTCACCTTATACAAGCACATCGGAGTACGGCTAGACGATACACTGTCCTTCTCTCAGCACATATCCAAGCTGCAGGCTAAGGTTAAATCTAGGCTCAGTTTCCTCTATCGTAATCACTCCTCTTTCACCGCAGCTCCCAGACTAACCAGATGGATGATTCAGATGATGATTCAGATGATCATCCTACCTATGATTGATTATGGAGACATAATTATTATCGATTGGCAGGTAAGGGTGCTCTTGAGCAGCTAGATGTTCTTTACCATTCGGCCTTCAGATTTGCCACCAATGCTCCTTATAGGACACATCACTGCACTCTATACGTCTCTGTAAACTGGTCATCTCTGTATACCCGTCACAAGACCCACTGGTTGATGCTTATTTATAAAACCCTCCCAGGCCTCACTCCCGTCTATCTGAGATACCTACTGCAGCCCTCATCCTTCACATAAAACACCCGTTTTGCCAGTCACATTCTGTTAATAACTTCTTATGGCTGTGGGCAGTATTGAGTAGCTTGGATGAATAAAGTGCGCAGAGGTGCCCAGAGTAAACTGCATGCTACTCAGTCCCAGTTGCTAATATATGCATATTATTAGTATTATATTTGGATAGAAAACACTCTGAAGTTTCTATAACAGAACTCATATGCATTGGACTAGTAACCGAAAGGTTGCAAGTTCAAATCCCCGAGCTGACAAGGTACAATATTTGTCCTTCTGCCCCTGAACAGGCAGTTAACCCACTGTTCCTAGGCCGTCATTGAAAATAAGAATTTGTTCTTAACTGACTTGCCTTGTAAAATAAAGGTAAAATAAAAATAAAAATAAATATGGCAGGCAGAAACCTGAGAAAAAATCCAACCAGGAAGTGGGAAATCTGAGATTGGTCGTTTTTCAACTCATTCCCTATTGAAGATACAGTGGGATATTGGTGATGTTGCACTTCCTATGGCTTCCACTAGATGTCAACAGTCTTTAGAAACTTGTTTGAAGCTTCTACTGTAAAGGAGGGCTCATAAGGGCTCTTTGAGTCAGTGGTCTGGCAGAGTGCCACAAGCTCGTGTCGCTCGTTCACGTGAGAGGTAGCTCGCATTTCATTGCATTTCTAAAGACAAAGGAATTCTCACGGTTGGAACATTTTTGAAGATTTATGTTATAAACATCCTAAAGATTGATTCTATACATTGTTTGACATGTTTCTACGGACTGTAACGGAACGTTTGGACTTTTCGTCTGGATGGATTGCTGGGCTGAACGCCCTAACAACATTTGGACATAAATGATGAACTTTATAGAACAAATCAAAAATGTATTGTGGAACTGGGAATCCTGGGGGTGCATTCTGATGAAGATCATCAAAGGTTAGTGAATATTTATAATGCTATTTCTGACTAATGTTGACTCCACAACATGGCAGAGATTTCTTTCTCTGAGCGCCGTACTCAGATTATTGCATGGTGTGCTTTTTCCGTACATTTAAAAAAAATCTGACACAGCGGTTGCATTAAGGAGAAGTCTATCTTTCATTCTGTGAATAACACTTGTATCTTTTATCAATGTTTATTATGAGTATTCTGGAAATTGATGTGGCTCTCTGCAAAATCACCAGATGTTTTTGGAACTACTGAATATAACGTGCCAATGTATAGTGAGATTTATTTTATGTAAATATCAACTTTATCGAAAAAAAACATACATGTATTGTGTAACATGAAGTCCTTTGAGTGTCATCTGATGAAGATCATCAAAGGTTAGTGATTCATTTTATCTCTATTTCGGATTTTTGTGACTCCTCTCTTTGGCTGTGTTTTTCTGTGACTTGGCACTGACCTAACATAATCGTTTGTGGTGCTTTCGCTGTAAAGCCTTTTTGAAATCGGACACTTTGGTGGGATTAACAAGAAGTGTATCTTTAAAATGGTGTGAAATACTTCTATGTTTGAGGAATTTTAATTATGGGATTTCAGTTGTTTTGACAACAGACTGGCTGTTGTCATATCGATCCCGTTAGCGGGATCTCAGCCCTAAGAATTTGTAAAAGTCTCCAAAGCACACACATCCCTGGGTCGCTCCTCTTTTCAGTTCGCTGGAGCTAGCGAATGGAACGAGCTGCAAAAAACACTCAAAATGGACAGTTTTATCTCCATCTCTACACTCAAAGACTCAATCGTGAACACTCTTACAGACACTTGTGGCTGTTTCCTGTGATGTATTGTTGTCTCTACCTCTTTGCCCTTCGTGTTGTTGTCTGTGCCTAACATGTTTGTACCATGTTTGTGCTGCTGCCATGTTGTGTTACTACCGTGTTGATGTCATATTGTGTTGCTACCATCCTCTGTTGTCATGTGCTGCTGCCATGTTTTGTTGTTGTCTTAGGTCTCCCTTTGTTGTGGTGTCTGTCTTGTCGTGATGTTTGTTTTGTCCTACATTTACATTTATTTATCCCAGCCCCCATCCCCACAGGAGGCCTTTTGCCTCTTAATATGCCATCATTAGTAGGTGGCCTAGTGGTTAGAGTGTTGGGCCAGTAACTGAAAGTTTGCTGGACTGAATCCCCAAGCTGACAAGATAAAAAAATCTGTTTTTCTGCCCCAAAACAAGGCAGTTAACCCACTGTTCCCGGGTAGGCTGTCATCGTAAGTAAGAATTTGTTAAATAAATAAAGGTAAAACATTTTTTATAAAATATGTTTTACAGCCGTTCTGATTAATTAATCTTTTGCTACTTTAATATAAATAACATACATTTTTCTAAACCAATCCAAAGTATTATTTGGATTTATTGCACCCGTTACTGAAATAGTTGTTCCAGTTTAGTCTCATATTTTAGTCTTCCCAGCCCTGGCAGTCATTCTGAATGCAGGTTGCTGTCATGCCCTGATCTTATTCACCTGTCCTTGTGCTTGACTCCACCCTCCTCCAGGTGTCGCTCATCTTCCCCATTATCCCATGGGTACTTAAACCTGTGTTCTCTGTTTGTCTGTTGCCAGTTCGTCTTGTTTGTCAAGTCAACCAGCGTTTTGTCTCAGCTCCTGCTTTTTCCCAGACTCCCTTTTTCTCACTCTCCTGGTTTTGACCTTTGCCTGTCCTGACTCTGATCCCGCCTGCCTGACCACTCTGCCTACCCCTGACCCCGAGCCTGCCTGCCTTCCTGTGCCTTTGCCACTACTCTGAATGATCGACCCCTGCCTGCCTTGACCTGCCGTTTGCCTGCCCCTGTTTCTGCAATAAACATTGTTACTTTAACACAGTCTGTATTTGGGTTTTACCTGAAAGGTGATATTTGCTGGTGAATAAAAAAAACAAATGTTGGATGGATATCCCCACTGGCTAGATTCCAATAGGAATTACACTTCACTTTGCAAGCCAGCATAATGTGACTTTCAGGCCTGATGTGGCCTGTAAACCATGAGTTGATAATATATTACGTTGGGATCTCGCTTGGTGAAGGCCCCAGGACTGAAAATGAATTAATGCAATAACAATGTCTCTGTCACTAACAAATGCAGTCATAGCTGGTAACTCTACAATTCACTCTAAAGGCAAGGCAACCTGAGAAATATGGAAATAAGGAGCACTGTGTTCATTTAAAACTGACACGGGAACACTACTAAATGCACACTCTCGCAATTGATTTAACACGGGATTATTTGTGTCACGAAGTTATTTCCATTTGAACTCTGTAAGGACACAGTAACTGTATTGACCTCTTTAATATGGACATTTCATGTCCCTAATTTCACTCTACGGGTGCAAATTATCACCAGGCGCAAAATCGCACCATCCAAATGTCTCGAATGCCATTATAATTTATAATCACAGTTATTACATTCCCTCGAGGATCCATTGTATGTATAGATAGATTTGCTGCTCTATTTCTGTTCATCATCATCCCTCTTGAAGAGGATCAGGATGTACAGAAGTACTTTGGTCATCAGGAGGACACATTTAGCCCATCTGTCTAGGCCAGGTATTCCCAAATTGGGGTATCCCCAGCCAAAGAAAAATGTGACTCACGTTTAAAAAAGATATATATACTGCGTAAAGCTTTTACAACATCCAGAAGAGGGCTGGCTCATCACGGGGCAAAGTATTGACCTTTTTTTTTTTTAATTGAGGGACTGTCACAACTTCCACCGAAGTCGGTCCCTCTCCTTGTTCGTGCGGCGTTCGGCGGTCGACGTCACCGGCCTTCTAGCCATCGCTGATCAACTTTTCATTTTCCATTTGTCTTGGTTTTTTACACACCTGGTTTTAATTCCCCAATTACATGTTCATTATTTAACCCTCTGTTTTTCCCCATGGTTTTTGTGCGTGATTGTTTTATGTATGTTCGGTCCGTTATTGTGGGCTCAGTATTACGACATGTTATTGGAATATTTTAGTAAAGTTACTTGTGTTACTCATCTCTGCTGTCCTGCGCATGACTCCTCTGCACCAGCTACACCCAGACCACTCTGAACAAGCTAAAAGTTTTCTTTCTTCCAAATGGACAATGACACCAAGCAAACTTCAAAAGTTGTGGCAAAATGGCTTAAGGACAACAAAGTCAAGGTATTGGAGTGGACGTCACAAAACCCTGACCTCAATCCTATCGAAAATTTGTGGGCAGAACTGAAAAAGCGTGTGCGAGCAAGGAGGCCTACAAACCTGATTCAGTTACACCAGCTCTGTCTGGAGGAATGGGCCAAAATTCACCCAACTTATTGTGGGAAGCTTGTGAAAGGCTACCCAAAATGTTTGACCCAAGTTAAACAATTTAAAGGCAATGCTACCAAATACTAATTGAGTGTATGTAAACGTCTGACCCACTGGGAATGTGATGGAAGAAATAAAAGCTGAAATAAATCCTTCTCTCTACCATTATTCTGACATTTCACATTCTTAAAATGAAGTGGTGATCCTAACTGACCTAAAACAGGGAATTGTAACTAGGGTTAAATGTAAGGAATTGTGAAAAACTGAGTTTAAATGAATTTGGTTAAGGTGTACAGTGAGGGAAAAAAGTATTTGATCCCCCGCAGATTTTGTACGTTTGCCCACTGACAAAGAAATGATCCGTCTATAATTTTAATGGTACGTTTATTTGAACAGTTAGAGACAGAATAACAACAAAAAATCCAGAAAAATGCATGTAAAAAATGTTATAAAATGATTTGCATTTTAATGAGGGAAATAATTATTTGAACCCCTCTCAATCAGAAAGATTTCTGGCTCCCAGGTGTCTTTTATACAGGTAACGAGGTGAGATTAGGAGCACACTCTTAAAGGGAGTGCTCCTAATCTCAGTTTGTTACCTGTATAAAAGACACCTGTCCACAGAAGCAATCAATCAATCAGATTCCAAACTCTCCACCATGGCCAAGACCAACGAGCTCTCCAAGGATGTCAGGGACAAGATTGTAGACCTACACAAGGCTGGAATGGGATACAAGACCATCACCAAGCAGCTTGATGAGAAGGTGACAACAGTTGGTGCGATTATTTGCAAATGGAAGAAACACAAAATAACTGTCAATCTCCCTCGGCCTGGGGCTCCATGCAAGATCTCACCTCGTGGAGTTGCAATGGTCATGAGAACGGTGAGGAATCAGCCCAGAACTACACGGGAGGATCTTGTCAATGATATCAAGGCAGCTGGGACCATAGTCACCAAGAAAACAATTGGTAACACACTAAGCCGTGAAGGACTGAATTCCTGCAGCGCACGCAATGTCCCCCTGCTCAAGAAAGCACATATACATGCCCGTCTGAAGTTTGCCAATGAACATCTGTATGATTCAGAGGACAACTGGTTGAAAGTGTTGTGGTCAGATGAGACCAAAATGGAGCTCTTTGGCATCAACTCAACTCGCCGTGTTTGGAGGAGGAGGAATGCTGCCTATGACCCCAAGAACACTATCCCCACAGTCAAACATGGAGGTGGAAACATTATGCTTTGGGGGTGTTTTTCTGCTAAGGGGACAGGACAACTTCACCGCATCAAAGGGACGATGGACGGGGCCATGTACCATCAAATCTTGGGTGAGAACCTCCATCCCTCAGCCAAGGCATTGAAAATGGGTCGTGGATGGGTATTCCAGCATGACAATGACCCAAAACACACGGCCAAGGCAACAAAGGAGTGGCTCAAGAAGAAGCACATTAAGGTCCTGGAGTGGCCTAGCCAGTCTCCAGACCTTAATCCCATAGAAAATCTGTGGAGGGAGCTGAAGGTTCAAGTTGCCAAACGTCAGCCTCGAAACCATAATGACTTGGAGAAGATCTGCAAAGAGGATTGGGACAAAATCCCTCCTGAGATGTGTGCAAACCTGGTGGCCAACTACAAAAAACGTCTGACGTCTGTGATCGCCAACGAGGGTTTTGCCACCAAGTACTAAGTCATGTTTTGCAGAGGGGTCAAATACTTATTTCCCTCATTAAAATGTAAATCAATTCATAACATTTTTGACATGCGTTTTTCTGGATTTTTTGTTGTTGTTATTCTGTCTCTCACTGTTCAAATAAACCTACCATTAAAATGATAGACTGATCATTTCTTTGTCAGTGGGCAAACGTACAAAATCAGCAGGGGATCAAATACTTTTTTCCCTCACTGTGTGTAAACTTCCGAGTTCAACTGTATGTGCCCTTTGGTTTCTATTGGGTGGTCGATTATTGTTACAATGTCCGTTGGTGCGTGTGAGTACCTGTGCTGTGTGTTTTGGCTTTCGTGCCTTTGTGGATTGCGCAGATGATTACAGGTCTCGTCC
The DNA here is from genome assembly GCF_002021735.2 of Oncorhynchus kisutch. Classification (NCBI taxonomy): domain Eukaryota; kingdom Metazoa; phylum Chordata; class Actinopteri; order Salmoniformes; family Salmonidae; genus Oncorhynchus; species Oncorhynchus kisutch. The sequence goes on from NC_034192.2 coordinate 17,289,867, forward strand.
CGTGTGTTAATCATTGTGCGCTTGTGTTATTTATTCGAGGTACTCCTCACTATTTTTGTTTTGGGTTTCTACCCTGTGTTTGTTTGGTCTTCGTTCCCGTGCCTTTACATGATGTAATTTGAGCTTAATAAAAAAAAACGATTTCACATTCCTGCGCCTGTCTCCCGAATCGTTTCTGGCGACTTGACACAGACTGTGTGGAAAATGATTTAAGACTGAGACTCTCTCCAATACAACCCAACACTGTAGAGTTATGTGCATCCTTTAAAGCACACCCTTCTCATTAACCTGTGGTGAGTTATTCACAATTTTCGATGAACAAGTAAGGTTTTATATGTAAGATGGTTAAATAAAGAGCAACATTATTGATTGCTATTATGTTATTATTTGTGCCCTGGTCCTATATGAGCTCTTTGTCACGAGCCGGGTTGTGACAAAAACTCACACATTATTTGGGTGATTTATTTATTTTTACTTAGTTTTTATTGAGGAACACAAAGAAAATAAATAAAGTAAAAGAACAACAAAAAAAGATCTGGCAGTTACATCATCAGATTAGTTACATTGACATCATCTTTTAACATGACAATTTTCAAGGACAAAACCCAGTTTTCACCAGTATTCCTGACGTCTCTCCTCTTTGTGTTCTTAAAGCAAAGGTCATATGCTCCATATGGTGTATTTCTTTAATAATATCTATCCATTGTGTCACGGTGGAAAGGTCTTTTGTAGACATTTCCTAGTGATAACCTTTGTATTGGCTGCCAGTAGGACCTTCAAGAGGTACTTGTCTCTAGTGTGTAAGTTATCAGGTATTTCACCCATGTACAAAGAAATTAATGTTTGTTCTATGTCAAATCCCATTATTTTTCCAATGTTAGATCTTATTTCTCCCCAGTAAGTTTTGATTGAGGGGCAGGACTCCCCCTTGATAGCCCACATTCTCTCCAACAAGGCTGTAGGGAGCCAGTCTGTTTGGATGTCAGTTTAGGTGTTCTGAAGAAACGTATAACATTCTTCCAACAGAATTTTCTCCATGACCTTGAGTTGGTGGAGCTTTGTTGAGTCTCAAATATGTTCAACCATGTTTCAGTTATTTATTTCAATGTTAAATTCCTCCTTCCATTTCCATTTAACATAGTTTGTAGATTGTTTCTTTGAGGTTTGAATACCCAAGAAAAGATTGGAAATAGTTTTTTTGATACTCCCCAAGTTGTATGCGTTAGTGAATACTTGGATACATTTTTGAGGTGCTCGAGTGTCAATCGCTTTTTATCTCCCTTAAGAAATAGTGTCAGACTTCTAGGTTTATCCAAGCCATGTTTTATACTCAGGTCCTGGGAGTTCTCTAGGTCCCCATTCCTTATGATTGTACTGAATGATGTGATGCCTTTCTGCGTCCACTGTTCAAATCTGCTCTCCTGAATTGCAGGGATGAAGCCGGGCTAATGAAGTATGCGGGCCAACTCAGCAGTTTGACCTCTCTGTCTAAATGATTTTGCTTAACTACCCTAAACCATGTCTCAAGAGAGAAAATAATCAACTGATTTTGTCTATTGTATATTTCTATTACCATGTCCTTATTTCCCCAAACTGACTGTATGTGTATCTCTGTCAAAGTAGTCTCCATGTCTTTCCATTTGGATTTGAATTCTGAATTGCAGCAGCAACACATCACAGGTCTGAATTGGGATGACAGAAAATGATACTTTATGTTTGGTAAGGCCATACTACCGCTATTGGTTGGTCATTGTAATGTCGCACACATAGTTCTTGGTCTCTTACCGTTCCAGGTAAACCTTGGTATCCGTTTATCCCATTCCCTAAACTGTTTAGGCGGGATTTCTATGGGCAGTGATTGGAACAAATACAGAGAACCTCGGCAGGATGTTCATTTTGATTGTCTCAATTCTACTACTAAGATCCACTAAGTGAATTCCACCTGTCCAGGTCATCATATATTTTTCTTGTTGTTGTGATCGTAATTCATGTCATAATGTTTGGGTGTATCTTTTGGTAGGTTTACTTTAAGATATTTAATGGATGAAGAGGTATTCAGCTCTTCCTGTGAGGTATAATTATATACTAGGACTTGGGTCTTGTGTACGTTAAGCACATACGCTGAATAAGTTCCAAATCTTTGTAAAACATCCATCAATCTAGGTACACTTGAGGCTGGGTCTTAACAGAACGTCATCAGCTTACATGCATGCCTTTTGTTCACTGTCTCTTATTGTTATTCCCTCTAAAGATGGGTCCTGTCTTATTGCCTGTGCTAATGGCTCGAGGTACAAGAAGAGCGTGGGTGAAAGATTACAGCCTTATCTTGCCCCTCACTCTAATTTTATCATTCGTGACAAATGTATCTTCATTCTAGCAGTCGGACATGAATACAGTGTTTTGATGCACTGTATCACTTCTTTTCTGAAACAAAATCTTTCCATAACTTGGAATAAATAATCCCATCCCACTGAATCCAATACTTTTCAGCATCTAGACTGATTAATATAGCACTTGTCTTATTCTGAGTATTGTGGTCCATGACATGTAGTGTTCTCCTTATGTTGTCCTGTGTCTGCCTATTTGGCATGAAACCAGTTTGATCCCCGTCAATCAATTCTGGGATTATGTCTTCCATTCTTTTGGCTATTATTTGATGCATATAGTTTATAATCCGTGTTAAGAATTGCGATAGGTTTAAATGAACTGCACTTTTTCTTATCTTTACCCTCTTTTGGGATTACAGATATGATGGCCTCTCTCCATGACGGTAGGAGACCCCCCCCCCTCCCACAGAGTCCAGTTAAAACAGTCCTGAAGTAGAGGGGTTAGTTGTTCTCTGAAGACGTTGAACCATTCTGAAGGGAAGCCGTCAGTGCTTGTTTACTTTTGGATTTGAGATGTTTAGATATTGCATTATTCATTTCATCAGTGGTTATTTCTGAAGTAAGTCTATCATTTTGCTCTGTCCCTATTGAGGGAAGATCAAGTGAGTTCCAAAAAAATGCTCTCTTGTCTGTGCATCTGCCTTCTCTGGTTGCTTGTGCAGATTTGTGTAATATGATATAAATGCATTCTATATTTAATCCAATTTGTATGTAATCTTCTTCTTTTGCGGAAGATTATTAATATTCTAGGCTTGTTTCCTGAGTCTCCATTCTAGTAAGTGTGTTGCCTAGGAGCCTGATTCATAATATTGTTGTTTCAGGAACCTGAGATTTTTCTCTACTTCTTCGCTATAGATCTGGTCAGTTTCCTGTTTTACCTTTTGAATCTCTCGTAATATAAGAGGGTCTCTGTAATGACTACGAGATCATTCTAAGTTTCTTAAAGTTTCCTGTTATTTCAGCCGTTTCTGTGCTTCAATCTTTTTCTAGAGAGATGATGTGGCTATGATCTTTCATGTAGCAGGAGATACATCCCCGTTATCATTATTCTCCAGATAGACATTCGATCCTGTCTTTATTGGTTCCTTAAATGCTGGATCATTCAGCATAATTGTATTAAGCCTCCATATAGTATTTCTTGGATTGCTGTCAAGGTGTAGAGTAAGGTAAACTCCATTATGATTTGATAAGTCGCGCTACCCGATCCTACAATCCTTGAGCCTGTGTCCATCTGCATTGTCCATGAAAAAGTAGTATAACCCTGGAGTATTCAGTGTGGCGGGCTGTCATGTGGGTGTCACGCCATACATCAAGCAGTCCTAGATCCTGCAATATCCTATTGATCTTTTTAGAAACTAGGCTAATTTTCCTATGTTGATTTGTGCTGTCCAATTTTGAGTTTAAAATCGTGTTAAAATACCCTCCACAGATAAGAGTGCCAGAGGTTTCTCAAACACCTTTCTGTCATTCCCCGGGGGCGCGTATGCATGAAATAATGTAACTTCCTTGTTATCCAGTTTACATTTAACAAGTATAAATCTACCCTCCTTGTCTTTTATTTCTGATATAAACTCAAAATAAACTGAATTTGGGATCAAGATTGCAATGCCTCTTCTACCCATTTTGTAAGAAGAAGAAAATTCCTATATCCCATTTTCTTGAGTTTCTCGTGTTCAGGAGTGGAGAAGTGAGTTTCCTGACAGAATGATATGTCAACTCTCTCCTGTTTCATCTTTGCTATGACCTTACTTCTCGTGATGGCACTTCCCAGTCCGTTTACATTGAGACTTATGACCTTAAATTCCCGATGACGCATCGATATAAATACAAAAACCTGTGCACTATAACTGCCTGCTTAACATGAGCCTAAAAAGTAAACCAAAGTGGGAAAATACTTTGCTATTTGGACTCCAATGTCAGAGGACTGTCTCTTGCCTCTGGAGTTAGAGGGGATGAGCCTGTCCGCTGGAGGGGCCCCTCGTTCAGATATGAAAATGCGTAGCTCACTTGCAAACAAGACCTGTTAGAACCTGAAAATACCAATTTCATCGCTTTCACACATCGGTTAATTACAAGTGAAAACTATATAGGTCATGTGCAAATATCATGAATCCTCTCCTTGATATGCCCGTCTGTCACCCTGTTGTCAATGTGTCATCAATCATTAGCTAATAGATATGTTATTAACGTGACCATACATCAAATCAAATCAAATCAAATTAATTTATATAGCCCTTCGTACATCAGCTGATATCTCAAAGTGCTGTACAGAAACCCAGCCTAAAACCCCAAACAGCAAGCAATGCAGGTGTAGAAGAACGGTGGCTAGGAAAAACTCCCTAGAAAGGCCAAAACCTAGGAAGAAACCTAGAGAGGAACCAGGCTATGTGGGGTGGCCAGTCCTCTTCTGGCTGTGCCGGGTGGAGATTATAACAGAACATGGCCAAGATGTTCAAATGTTCATAAATGACCAGCATGATCGTATAATAATAAGGCAGAACAGTTGAAACTGGAGCAGCAACACAGTCAGATGGACTGGGGACAGCAAGGAGTCATCATGTCAGGTAGTCCTGGGGCATGGTCCTAGGGCTCAGGTCCTCCGAGAGAGAGAAAAAAAAGAGAGAATTAGAGAGAGCATATGTGGGGTGGCCAGTCCTCTTCTGGCTGTGCCGGGTGGAGATTAAAACAGAACATGGCCAAGATGTTCAAATGTTCATAAATGATCAGCATGTTCGAATAATAAGAAGGCAGAACAGTTGAAACTGGAGCAGCAGCACGGCCAGGTGGACTGGGGACAGCAAGGAGTCATCATGTCAGGTAATCCTGGGGCATGGTCCTAGGGCTCAGGTCCACCGAGAGAGAGAAGGAGAGAATTAGAGAACGCACACTTAGATTCACATAGGACACCGAATAGGACAGGAGAAGTACTCCAGATATAACAAACTGACCCTAGCCCCCCGACACATAAACTACTGCAGCATAAATACTGGAGGCTGAGACATACATAATGTTGTCCATAAAGAACACATACCTATGGCTCATCACCTTTGCTCAGCATTGGGGGAAAATAGGGGAGACATTTCACCTATTGCAATGTCAACCGTAACAACCCAATATGTCTTACCAGCTCGCGGTAACTCTTAAGTCTGTTAAATCCGATTCAGTGTCTTCTATCTTCTTGTTGGAAATGCCTGAGTCTCTCTCGCATGTGAACGTCCTCTCGCCGAGGTGATTTCCCTTTTATTCCATGACTCTGCTCGCCGACAACCATCCATGGGAGGGCCTGCTCAAGTCTTTCCACCGGTGAAGACGCCTTTCTCCTGGCGGAGAACTCCTCTGGGATGCACCTCGACTTCAGGTCCTCAGACGCCTCGTCTGCATGCTCGTATGTAACCGGGCCATTATCCAGAAACACCCACATTTTTTGCCGGGAATGGCGTTAGGAAGCGAATATCTTTCTCTTTAAGTGCTTTCTTGATGGGTGTATTCCTTCCTTCTTTTCAGTATCTCTCCCGCGTTGTCCTGATCCAAGAACACTCGTTGGCCGGGAAGTTAACAGGCTATTTTCCAGGCTGCATGTAAGACCTTCTCTTTGACTGAGAATTGTAGGAACCGTACTCCTATGGATCTTGGTGGGGCGCCGCTGGGGGGGGTTTGAGACCAGAGCTCAGTGTGCTCTCTCGAATTCCCAGGTCAGTGTCGTCTTCAAGTATATCTTTGAATAGACCCTCCACGAATTTGGGCATAGAGTATTTTTCTGCGCCCTCTGCCACGGAATAAAGTCTAATGGTGTTTCGACGTGAAAAACCTTAGAGTTCTGTCACTTTTGCCTGTGGTGCGTGATGGCTTTTCAAATACTTTTCAAGTATTTCTTAGACTGCAGTGTTCCATGTGTTTGTTTCCCCAATGCGCTGTTATGCATCCTCCATTCTTGTAGATATGCTGTGAAGTTCTTATTTGTTTTATTTGAGTTTCTGGTTAATGTCCTTCTTGAACTCATTTAGTTATTTTCGTACATCTTGTCGAGGTTTCTCTCGCAAGCCTGTGAGCGCCACGCTCAATTCCTCCTTTATCACCTCACGAAATGAGGGTTCTATTGCAGCTGCTAGCTTATTTGCGCAAGCATTAGCCATCTCTGTTTTGTCGACGATTACACAGTGGCAAGAAAAAGTATGTGAACCCTTTGGAATTATCTGGAATTCTGCATAAATTGGTCATAAAATGATATCTGATCTTCATCTAAATCACAACAACAGACAAACACAGTGACCTTAAACTAATAACACACACATTATTGTATTTTTCTTGTCTATATTGAATGCATCATTTAAACATTCACAGTGTAGGTTGGAAAAAGTATGTGAACCCCTAGGTTAATGACTTCTCCAAAAGCTAATTGGAGTCAGGAGTCAGCTAACCTGGAGTACAATCATTGAGACGAGATTGGAGATGTTGGTTAGAGCTGCCCTGCCCTATAGAAAACACTCACAAAATTTGAGTTTGCTTTTCACAAGAAGCATTGCCTGATGTGAACCATGCCTCAAACAAAAGAGATCTCAGAAGATTAAGATGAAGAATTGTTGACTTGCATAAAGTTGGAAAGGGTTACAAAAGTATCTCTAAAAGCCTTGATGTTCATCAGTCCACAGTAAGACAAATCGTCTATAAATGGAGAAAGTTCAACACTGTCGCTACTCTCCCTAGGAGTGGCCGTCCTGCAAAGATGACTGCAAGAGCACAGCGCAGAATGCTCAATGAGGTTAAGAAGAATCCTATAGTGTCAGCTAAAGACTCACAGAAATCTATGGAACATGCTAACATCTCTATTGACGAGTATGTAAAACACTCAACAAGAGTGGTATTCATGGGAGGACACAACAGAAGAAGCCACTGCTGTCAAAAGAGCACCTGAATATTCCAAAGCGTTGCTGGCAAAATATTCTGTGGACAGATGAAACAGATGAAACTAAAGTTGAGTTGTTTGGAAGGAACACAAAACACTATGTGTGGAGAAATCAGGCACTGCACAGCACACCAACATCAGAACCTCATGCCAACTGTAAAGTATGGTGGAGGGAGCATCATGGTTTGGGGCTGCATCATGGTTTGGGCCTGGACAGCTTGCTATCATTGACGTAAAAATGAATTCCCAAGTTTATCAAGACATTTTGCAGGATAATTTTAGGCTATCTGCCAATTGAAACTCTACAGAGGTTGGGTGATGCAACAGGACAGTGACCCAAAACCCCAGAAGTAAATCAACAACAGAATGAAATATGCCATCTGGGGTGACCCAGTCAGAGTCCTGACCTCAACCCGATTGAAAAGCTGTGGCATGACCTCAAGAAGAAAAAAACGGTTCACACCAGACATCCCAAGAATACTGCTGAACTGAAACAGTTTTGTAAGGAGGAATGGTCCAAAATTCCTCCTGGCCGCTGTGCAGGTCTGATCCGCAACTACAGAAAATGTTTGGTTGAGGTTATTGCTGCCAAAAGAGGGTCAACCAGTTATTAAATCCAAGGGTTCACGTACTTTTTCCACTGTGCCCTGTGAATGTTTACACGGCGTGTTCAATAAAGACATGAAAACGTAGAATTGTTTGTATGTTGTTAGTTTAAGCAGACTGTGTTTGTCTATGGTTGTGACTTAGATGAAGAGCAGATCAAATTTTATGACCAATTTATGCAGAAATCCAGGTATTTCCAAAGGGTTCACATACTTTTTCAAGCCACTATCTTCCTCTGTCTTGTTACAGGCTATTGTTGCAGCTTCACACCCTTTTCCTATTTTCCCCTTTTCCATTTTGTGTCAATTATTATAAGGAATTTAGTGATTTAGGGGGGAAATACCAATCCGATGTGCTGTACGAAAAACTAGGCAGCCATTTCCTAAGTTGCGTCACCTGAAGTCTCACACTCATTCTTATGTTTAATAAACGTCTTGTATCGAGTGTGTTATGGGCTCGCAATGATGGCAAAAGCAACATTTGAGAGTGCGCTGACCCTGGTGCTAAAGGGGGTACGCAGCTGGAGGTTGAATGTTTGAAGGGTATGGGACTGTAAAAAGATTGGGAACCACTGGTCTAGATTACCAGGCAATTGTTTTGTGGACTGTTCAGTGCCATAAGGACTGCATTTTCACCTTAGCATGACATGTTTTTGAAGATGAACCAGGCTTTAGTAATAACCTCTCTCTCTCTCTCTCTCTCTCTCTCTCTCTCTCTCGCTCTCTCTCGCTCTCTCTCTAATTTAAAATATCAGAGAGCACCCACAATATGAGCAGAGAGACATCAGGGGCCAAACACAAATACACACACAGTAAAACACACACACATATCACAGCCCAGTGCCCCGGTCACCCTGGCTGGCACTCAGGTATTCATAAAAAATTCCAGCTTTTGAAGCATTGGAACATGTACTGTATAATGACACTGTTTAATTATGTTGTTACAGTATGTTCCGGCTGCGAGCATTGTACATTGTACAGGATGTTTATGTTTGCGTCTCAAATGGCACCCTATTCCCTATGTAGGGCTTTGGTCAAAAGTAGTGCACTATAGGGTATACAGTGCCATTTGGGATGCAGAGTAGGCCTATGTTATCCTGATTAAAGTGATTCATTAAATAAAAAACAAAAGACATTCTAGTCTACCCATATTCAATCACTGTGATTTGAAACTAGGACGTTCAGCTAGAAACAACCCACTTGACTTTCTCAAACATGATAATGAATGTGTTTTTGGAGGCTTCATTTGGGAGGTCCTCTGTAGCAGACTGTAACTACAGCACCGGAGACAAGTGGATACAACACCATACAAAAAGTACTTCTTCTGAAGTCTCCAAGTGCAGTAGAGAACAAACTCTACCTGATTAAGCTGATATGCATGGATGGAAGTCATTTCTCATGGACCTCAGGATCCTTTAGAATCAAGGTGAATTAGTGAGAATGGTGTTTGAACAATATAGTGTGCTCCAGGGGGAAGTTTCGGTGCAGAGCTAGTATTATCTTCTCCACCCCCAGTCCTAGCCTTAACCATTAGTGGGGGAAATGCTAAACAGACCCAAGGTCAGTGACTAGGGACAACTTCACCAAACACCAATATTACTGTAGATGTTATATATTACTGTTTTAACCATGGATCACCACCTGCTGTTTAGTAGGTTTGTATAGTAAATCTCTCCCACCAGGAAGTGTCCTCAGTGGGCCGGCGTGGCTTAGTGGGCGACAAGCTGAGTTCAGAGGCACTTCACGATCCAGCCAGTCCCAATAAAGAGGAAGTCATCACGTCTAGGCAGATCAAAGGGATAGCAGAGAGTAGCAGAGAGAGAAGGTCAGATTGGTCTAAGCCTGCGTAGCCAATGGCACCCTTTTGCCTATATAGTGCACTACTTTTGACCAGGCTCTGGTCAAAAGTAGTGCACTCTGTAGGAAATAGGGTGCCGTTTGGGATGCACCCTATCGCAGACGGATGCGTGAGGTAGCATCAGGAGAGGCTCCCTACTAAGTGGTGTATTACCAGAACAGAAGCACCACAGGGAGGGCTAGGACTGCATCCCAAATGACACCCCATTCCCTTCATAGTGCATCTAATGTGGGACCTGGTCAAAGGAGTGCACTGTATTGGGAATAGCCTTCCATTTGGGACACAGCCTGGGTCTGGGTTTCATACAGAACAGATAAGCCCAGGACAGAACCCTGTCTTCGCGCCATATGACACAACCCAAAAACGAATAACAAAACTTCAGGAAGGAGTCTGTAAAATCTGTAGATTGTGACCTGAGAATGTGTGAAAGAAAAGTTAGTCTACTGGAATAGGGAGACATAGAGTTTTCAAACTCTAACACAAACTTTTAGGAAGAGAATACAAGAAGAGCTTAGGTCACACTTTCAGAATAACAAAATGCTAATTGAATGACTAATACCTGATTTTTGAATGAACTATATAGGCCTATTTCTTCATGCACGATGCTTATGTGATCAAGCTTCTTCCCATCAATATTCAGAATAAATGTGCTGTGATTATGCTATTACAGAGGAATGCCATCGGCCATGGATTGCAGCTTAAGCTGCTCATTCACAACAAGGTTTATCTTTTCTACCACATCCCTGTTTATTCATCCCTTGTCATTTCTACCCTTATCAGCAGACTGTACATTTGGTGCTTGGAAAAACCAATCAGAAAAAAGTGAGGGAGTTAAAAAAAAACATATGTAGGCCACACCTCCTGCCCTGTCTCCTGGCTGGAATGAATGCAGCGAGCGCTGGGTGAGTGTGCCTCGTGCCAAGTCGCGGCCAGGCCCGCTGTACCTGATCCACTGCCAGCATTGTGCGGGCACCATGCCAACCACCCTCTCTCCCTTCCCCTCTCTCTCTCTCTCTCTCTCTCTCTCTCTCTCTCTCTCTCTCTCTCTCTCTCTGTCTCTCTCTGGCTCTCATTCCAACTATCTATTCATGCACTGCTTTCCATTTAAAACAGGCTTAGAATTTTAAATGCTTAAGTCCTGATGTGGGAAGAGAGAGGGTGAGGGTGGAATTGATGTAGTGGAAAATAGTATTCAGACTCAGTGCTTGTCTGTTAGAATAACTAAGCATAACTCTGAGTTCTGGGTCTTTCAGATCACTAAAGTAAGTAAGAGAGTAAGGCTCATAGAAATATAGTAATTTTTCTGTATTTATGGTAAGGCAGTATGTGGGCCCAGTTCATAGCGTCTTTGAATGGTTTGTAGGCCAATGCTAACCAAGAGATAGACCTATAAACCACTCAAAGATGATATGGCCCACACACTGCCTTATCGTAGAAATACAATCCCTACTATAAAAAAATATATATAGATATAATATTTCGAATATAGGGCATTAATTAATTAGATATAATGAATCAGGTCGTTAATACATGGTAATTAATGCATAGTGGCTCATACCCTAAAAACAAAAATGTACAGCACTTATCTTCTGCTATTCGACCGTCACTGGCGCTGTCCAGTAGACGCGTGGTGCTGATATGCAGTCGGGGCGCTGTCCAGTAGAAGTGGGGCTGAACTTCGAGTTCGGGCCGGCTTGGACACAGTTGCTATGCGATTTCTTCCCAATAAATGATATGTTTAGGCACTATCAATCAAGTAACGTCCTCTGACATTATTGAAATGTTTCTACACTATATGACATTATTGAAATGTTTCTACACTATAGGACATAAACTATGTTCAGTACAGATGACACAATGTTGTGTTTGACATGTATGTGTGTGATTTTGATTATTTCCAGGAAATGCATTAACAGATACAGCCTGTACTCTATCCTAAAAATCAACACACACACACGCCACCTGTGAGCATCCCAGTATGTTAGTTTAGGGAGGGCTGCTTGAAGAAACCACATTATTAGATGTTTATTGGGGATAGATTTCAGATGTAGTTTTATTTTTCGGAACATTATTTTATTCCAGCGATATAACGCACATTCTAGTCTCAAAATCATTTGGAGGGAATTTACGACGCGCTCACTCTCTACTTCTCTCACACTCTCGCTCGTTATTTCTCTCTCAATCTTCCGTTTTATTCGACCAGTATAGAATAACTGTGCGCATGATGGTGATCATCGACAAGTTTGGGTTTGAGGACAGTCAATAGTGACTTGTGATCTCTAAGGACTTTCTTTCTAGGGTAGATCCCATATGCTATTCTTTATCAGATTTAAAATGACATTGTTGACGAACTACATATTTCCAGTGTTTTTCTTTACCTGGGAGTCTAAACGATTCACACATCCTCTACCACAGTTGATTTAGAGGAGCTCTACGACGTTGCGTTACACGTGATTGCATCTTTCAGTCCTTTATAGCAATCATATTGGAGATCATACTGCGATTTCAGGATGCCAAACCCATTCTCCTGATTCTCCTGAACTAGCCTATTACTTCTACAAATATCACTAAGAAGTGGGTTATTTTTGGAATACGAAACATTTAATTGCGTCACATGGGAGTTTCCAAGCCTTCCAAGACACCTTTTTTTCGTTAAACTGCGAACCTCAAGAAGATGCTACCTTTTTTACGCACCGGGTGCATAGCCATATGAGAGCTTTTGCAATGAGAGGTTCGTTCTCAACATGTTTTTTCCAAGGATTACACGTGGAGAGAGGCGCTTCGTGAGAGGAAGACCTGGCTGGTGAAATTACTTTTGATTTTTGTGAGAGGGTATCGCTCTGTTCAATGGCTCCGGCTTTAAGGTTGACTAAACGTACGGATGCCAACCCTTGGCCAAGGATGTCTTCAACTTTCTGGGTTGTGATACTGTTGACGAGTCTCTTAATCGTCTACTGCGGTAAGTCCTCTAGCTCTGGCTCGTTTTCCCTGGTCATATTGGTTCATATTGAGAAAGTGCTGCTGCGGTGTCACTGTCTACTGCTTTGACATTAAAATAATGCGACAGCAATATCGGGAAATCACTTCAAGGGTTATTGGTTTTGTCATTGCAGTCGAACTAATATCGTTTCAAAAGTAGGCTATTGGATAACAGTACCGATCTCATGCAAGAACGCGCCCACTCACGTATGCACAATTACACACACCCATGCCCACACGCACACACACACACGCACGCACACACACACACACACACACACACACACACACACACACACACACACACACACACACACACACACACACACACACACACACACACACACACACACACACACACACACACAGAGGCAACAAATAATTAACTTATAAGGACACAGTTTATAATAAGAGTAGCACACTCACTCTGTTGGATGTGTGGAATTGTCAAGTTGGTGGCTTACTTCAGCACCATCAGCCTGTGGAAAGGACAATCATGCGTCAGCCACTGTTTGTGCTATTAGATCATTGCCGTATTTCACCAGGTTGCAGTTGGATTGCACTGGACTGTGATAGACTCATTATGTGGAAGCTTCCTCATCATCACATTTAAGTGAAGAGAATGCCATGAATGAAACATCTACATTTCGTCTTTATTTTTTTCATCATTATGATCTTCATTTAGCCCACCCAGGTTAGTCTCATTGAGATAAAATGTCATCTTAGAGAGAGACATTCATGGCCGGCCCTAACTCATCTGTGTATTCTGACCACGAAAGGATAGCATGCCATGCCAGTATTATTCACTTGAGAGAGATCTCCGGCTGGCTCTATGGGTTATGTGTGAATATGTATGGGAAAGGAAGCATTAGTGGTGCATTAAACGCGATAAGCTTATTACAAGCTAAGCTATTTTATTAGCACTTAAGCTAATGACTAACAATAATTCCGTTGTCTAGGGGCCACATTTACCACAACAACAGATCCCTCCTCTTCGCTAGAATTTCATTGAACATTCTTGTAATTTAGTAGAGATTCTTATCCAGAGCGAGTTACAGTAGTGAGTGCAAACATTTTCCTACTGGGCCCCCGTGGGAATTGACCAACAACCCTGGCATTGCAAGAGCCATGCTCTACCAACTGAGCTACACGGGACTCATTTCCTCTCCTCTTCCAGAGTCTTAGGTTCATTATAGGCTGCAGCAAAAGTCGAGGAGGGAATTGAATCTGTTTTTTCACGTTCTTCTCTTTTGTCTTGAGAATGAACGGCCTGTGTGTTTCGATCACATAGAGACTGTGACTGTTTAATCAGTGGCCAGTGTTTCTCTGGATGTTCCAGATCAGTGTGTGTCTGTGTGTGTAAACGTGTCTGTGTGTAGCAACTCTTCCTCGGTGGAAACCTAACATAGCAGGTGTAAAAGAAAAGCCTGAAACTAGATTCCCCACATATTCTGATATTGACAAGATTTTTATAAAATGTAGAGGGAGGTTCTCTTCTGCAATGTTGGCTGTTTACTCTGGTCAGCCGTCTACAGAGCCATACTGATCCTCCCTACTCTTAAACAGCTGTTTGCCTCTAACTTGATTTTACACTTGTTTCCTGTGTCCCTTTCCTTGATGATTTCTTCTTTCTCACTTTCTCCTCTCTGTCTCTTCCCTTTTGTCCTGACCTACCTTTTTTGTACATTTCTTCCCTCCTGGCTTGTCTTTTCTACCATGGTCTGACTCCTTCCGCCGTCCATTTCCTTGTCCTGGCTTGTCCCTCTTGTCTGTCCTTTCCCGTTTCCTGTCCAGTCCCGTCTCTCTCGTCCTAGGCTGCCTCTACCCTACTCTCCTGTCTACCTTCACCTGTTTCTCCTGCACTCTTCCCCCTATCCAAAATGGCTTCTGAAGCAGTGCCCTGACCTACTTGTGGTCTCTGACATGAATCTCAGAACCTGACTGGACTGGCTGACCAACAGATGGCATGCTTCTCTACTGTGAGTCACAGAACAGAAACATAGCCAGAGCTGATCCATAATTGTTACGCTGGGTATGAGATGAAAGTACAGCGTGTGTGTGATTACATCAGCTAGATGAGAGGGTTTGGACTAGGGCTGGGCGGTGTACTGTATTTTACCGGGAGTGATGCACGGACCGGTATGGGTTTTTACTCTACCTTCTATAACGATATTTCAGTGTTTGGTTTGTTAAATGTGATACGCCACTCTGGCACGTGTTATGTCAGTTTGTTTAGTTGATTCCGTTTGCTACTCGTGTCGTCTCTCTCTCTTTCCTCCTGCATGTCGCTTCCCCATGCGCATCCCACACCAAGCCCTGCCCCGTCACTCAGGTTGTTGCTCAACCAAACAACCACGGAGTCACGAGCACTTGGCATGCCGTCACACTGTATGCATGGTCAGATGCAACAAGATGTTAACAACAAAGTTGATTTCCACTTTGGTTCTTAATATAAATCCACAAGCGTTCTATATTTACACAATTAGTTAGTGTGTCTTACTGTCTGCAAACAGCTAGTTTGTCTTTACTTAGCAAGTTGTGGGTAAAATAAATTGTGTTAGCCACTAATGTAAGTAAGCTGGCTAGCTAGCTTGCTAAATGTACAAATAGTCAAAGCAAACGTAGCTAGCTCATACAGCCTGATACCAGTTCTGGTGTAGGCAAAGATCAACACGTTGTTTGTGCAATGGTATCTTCTAAATCAAAGAGGAATAGGCAAAGCATAAATATGTTAGCTTGTGCTAGCTACATGAAATAAGAGAAAACATGTAATCTAACATCTAATTAGTGTTCTCTGGGAAACCCTGACCAACACTTTGGTTCCTACTCTTTCACAATAGTTCCTCCCTGGCTTCTTCATTCATTGTCATGTCAAATAACAATATATTCAAAGTGCTGCCCACTCCACTGAGTATGCAAACCATTAGGGACACCTGCTATTTCCATGACATATACTGACCAGGTGAATCCAGGTGAAAGCTATGATCCCTTATTGATGTAACCTATTAAATCTACTTCAATCAATGTAGATGAAGGTGAGGAGACAGGTTAAAGAAGGATCTTTAAGCCTGGAGACAATTGAGACATGGATTGTGTATGTGTGCCATTCAGAGGGTGAATGGGTAAGACAAAATATGGATGTGCCTTTGAACAGGGTGTGGTAGTAGGTGCCTGGCGCACCAGCTTGAGTTTGTCAAGAACTGCAATGTTGCCGGGTTTTTCACGCTCAACAGTGTCCTGTGTGTATCAAGAATGGTGCACCACCCAAAGGACATCTAGTCAGCTTGACACAACTGTGGGAAGCATTGGAGTCAACAAGTGCCAGCATCTCTGTGGAATGCTTTTGACACCTTGTAGAGTCCATGCCCTGGCGAATTGAGGCTGGTCTGAGGGCAAAAGGGGGTGCAACTCAATATTAGGAAGGTGTCCAAATTTTTGGGACACTTAGTGTATATTCCAGCTATAGATGATTCCAACAGTTCACCATTTAATTAGGCCTAGATATTTTGCCCATATCATGCACAGTGGCACAGTGTGCAAATGCTAACAAATGAGTGCAGGAAATGACGGAATTGGATTGAACAAAATAAAACAAGCAGAATGGAGAAAGCCCCATTGAAATCACATCTAATTTGTGTGGCCACCCTAGGGTCATGAACTACTCATGAAGCATATTTAGAACGTTTACTATTCAAAAACATTAAATACCGTCACACTGTAAAGAATGTTACATATATATATGATGATATGATATTTTGGCCATATCGCCCAGTCCCCAGGCATTATAAGACTTCAGAATATGTTTGTCAGGAAATGGCAGCATGAAAATAAGGACAATCTAGCCATATATAGCTTGGAAAATAACTGGCAAAATGTTTTAAGGTGGTACTTGTTTCTGAAAATCCTGTTACTGAAGGCATATCTATATTCCGTTACTCCTTGTATAATCCTGATTGTATAATGTGTGGCTATCTGTGTAGAAACCATCTGAGCCACCCCCCCCCCCCCCCCCCCCCCCCAAAAAAAAAAACACAGCAGAGTTATAGGTGCCAGTTTGGAGATATACACACATTGTACATTCCGGATGGACGGACAAGGAGTTACAGATTATAGACACGCTTTCAGTAACAGGATTTTTGGAAACAATTACCCCCTAAAACAATTAGCCAATTATTTTCCAGGCTCTTCATTGTAGCCATCTAGGACATCCCATGCGAGGTGTCCAACAGTATATAGGGCTAAAGAGAATCTAGTCTATGTTGTAATTAGCATATATTAAAGAGCAATGTCATCTTACTTCGTGTATTATTGACCATAAACACACACACACACACCCGTGCATGCTCCGCGTGACACCTATTTTCTCACGAGTGTGACCATAAGCGGCTGAGAGGAAATAAATGGAAGGTCTATGATTATGACTGTGACTCATATGGTAACTGTCTCTCACAATTACCATCTCACTGTGAGATCTGCACAGACGCAGCTGAGAGTGAGATAGAGAGAGAGAGAGAGAGAGAGAGAGAGAGGGAGAGGGAGAGGGAGAGGGAGAGGGAGAGGGAGAGGGAGAGGGAGAGGGAGAGGGAGAGGGAGAGGGAGAGAGACAGAGAGAGAGAGAGAGAGAGAGCAGGAGAGAGCGAGAAAGAGAGAGAAAGTTAGAGAGGGAGGAGAGATTGAGGGAGTGTGTGCTTGTGTCTCTGTGTGTGTGAGAGAGAGAGAGACACACACACAAGGCTGCACACTAGAGATGACACTTCAGCTTAATTCACCAACAGCATGTCAAAGACTCTGGGGTTAGTTCATTCCCATGGATGTCCTGATTCCGTTTAAAATATGTCCTTAGTCACTGTTAATATTTATACTTTTTAAGTGAATTGCACACAAATATATTTAGTTATAGAGACAGTTTTTATAAGTGCACTGTAGCTCCCTCCTCTGGATGTGACACGAGATGCGTTTGTTTGTTTGTTCCAGTGATATTATTTTAACTCATTCATTGGCTCTGCTTGTTGGCGTGGAATTGCTAACGATGAGGCCATATAGATAAAAGTCTAAACGCCAATAACGTTAGCCCAGTGCTAGTTAGAACCATAGGATCATGTGTGACTGGGGTCCTCTGTGGGGTTACGACATGAATATCAGTCAGATGGTTGTGAACGTGCAAAGTAGAACAAGCGCTGGGCCATTAACAAGCTGTACTGGGGAGGTTAGGTCGAGATGTTGATGCTGCTGGATCATTATCACTGCATGTATCTGAATAGGAAAAGCGTGTTGGTGTGTGTGTGTGTGTGTGTGCTGTTTCAGTGTGTTGTGTGGGAGACTGTCTATAAGTAGGATCTCAGGAGCATATTGTTTCTCAGGGTGCTTACGCTGATCGTGAGAGAGATCAGAGAGGGAGAAGGTGGGTGAAGGGAAGCCTGTACAGTTTGTCCCTTCTCCCCTGCTGTACCTCCCACCCTCAGGGTCAAACCCAGCAGTAGCAGATGAATCATGTCTGGTCCTGATGTAACACCTGCTGCCAGAGATAGGCCCGACAGCATCACCAGCCCCTATAACACACCACTATGAGTCACTACCGCCCCACACATCTTCAGTAGTCATTACAGCCCACCACACATCCCCATTCACTTTAGACACCCACTGACTCACACCCACATTCTCAGCATACACGTCACTCAGCACACTGCATACAATATTATCGATTCGGGTAGAGCAGACTAAGGACACGTAGATAAACAAACAGAACAGAGAGCATTAGAAGATGCTTCATCTAAGACAGTGGGATATTTGTGGGGGGGTGTGTGCTGGTGTCACTCCAACACCAGCGCACACCCCCCCACAAATATCCCACTGTCTTAGATGAAGCATCTTCTAATGCTCTCTGTTCTGTTTGTTTATCTACGTGTCCTTAGTCTGCTCTACCCGAATCGATAATATTGTACTGGCCTTCCAACGGTGCATGGGGAACACAGCCTTCTGTAGCCTTGTAACGGTTGTTTTCGTCGTCTGACGACGAATATGAAATATTGGACCAATGCGCAGCGTCGTATGTGTTCATGATGTTTTATTACTGAACACTGACATACAAAAGAACAACGTGAAAAAAACGAAACAGCTCCATGCAAAACACACTAAACAGAAAATAATCACTCACAAAACACAGGTGGGAAAAGGCTACCTAAGTAGAATTCTCAATCAGAGACAACGAACGACACCTGCCTCTGATTGAGAACCATACCAGGCCAAACACGTAGAAAATATAACATAGAAAAAGGAACATAGACAACCCACCACGACTCACGCCCTGACCAACCTAACACAAAGACATCAAAACAAATTAACTAAGGTCAGAACTTGACAAGCCTCCTGTAGCCTCAGCACTGTAGACTCAGCCCTCAGGGTGTTCATGGAGAAAACCCAGTAGGATATCATCTGATAACCCAAGTCCCTGATACCTAGCCTGAGAAACTTGCCTGAGACATCAATGTGTTTGAAATCGCTGCAGCAAGATGAAAAGGAACTGCCCTCAAAATCCAAGCAGTACTAGTAGGTAAACAAGCCTGCAGTTGAACATCTTATTATATTTCTGGCATTGCACAAAGGGCATTTTTCTGGGTATAGAAATTGAGCCACTGTCCACGTGCACATCTATAACTATCAAGACGTGTTGAAGTTTTCACCATCAGAAAGGAGAAAGAAAGAACATAATGCATCTCTGTGTGGGAAATGGAGCTACTTGACCAAATGGTGTGACCATGGGTGTCATACAGGACTTGGAGAAAGTTCCCCAGCTCTGTGGTGTTAATGTATGTATCACAGATGGGCCAGAGAAATGTTGGCAGAAGATGAGGATTTTGTGACTCATAAAACATTGTTAAGTGATGAAATCCTAGTTAGTATATAATGCATGAGCAGCGTGGTAACAGATGACGTAGTAATCTACTGCTGATACTGTTCACGTCCGTTAGCTGATTGATCACTTTGATGATTTTGTCTTTGATATTGATTAGCCTTGTGATATTGGCGGGATGTGGCTCAAATACTGTGGCGTTTCCATTGCCTGCATTACCAGAGTACCACCGACGGAGTCCAAGTCTAATCAAATCCCTTAACGATTATCTTCAACAAACTATCCCTTTGATGATCCTGAAATAAGTTCACCAACATGATCAGATATGTCTTTGATATTGCTGGACGTAGCTCAAATATATCGGAATATTGATTGTTTCGAATGGCGTATAAATCCAGTCTTCTAGAGAAGTAATGTTCATGTTTCTTTGGTCCAGGATAAAAGTAAAAACAAAATTCATTCAGAGAGACAACACAACATTCTATGTTGTTCTCTGTGTAATGGGAAAAATCACAGATTATTGCCTTTTCAATCTGCTCTTCCAATACCTCATACCTGGTAACACCTAGGACAAATAAAGACACGCTATTCAATTACAAGCCCAGTGTCCATCTTCTACATATCACCATCTTGTTCATTGGCTCCATCTGCTCCAACAATTCATGTTGGAAACACCCAGGAGAATAGCTTCATGAAATAAACCAGCATGACAATCCATCTCTGTCACCACGTTTTTTTATGTTTACAGATTACCACAACAAACAAAGACAAACAAACATAACAAATGGGAGAGGTTGAGGGTTGCTGAACGATAAAATAAAATATTTAAAAAGATAACTAGGGTAAAATGTACCATGTCTTCAGAATGTATGTAGTCTGTATAAGCTGGAAGTAGAAGCCTAAGTGTTGTCGTCCATTAGTTTACTCCAAATACATGAGGGTGGTAGGGTTAGGGGAAAATAATAAAGAATGAAAAGATATTTAAGAAAATAAGAAATATATATATATGGGGGATTGGAAATTATGCAGATAATTACATTGTGTTTTTTGAGAAAATCAAATCTGTTACACTATAAACTACCAGCTTGTCTGTTAAATGAGTTAAAGAGATGGATATTGTGGATATTTGTAGGTCTGTTTTCAAAACCTCGATCAGCAGTGAAACTGCAGCTTCTGAAAACTGTACATCCCCCTACTGCCTGCGTAGGGTCACCACAAGAGAGGCTTGTTGACTAGATGACACGTTAACAGATCCTTGGGGCCTATAAAGGGGTGAGAGTTGTGAAAGCGGTTCACATTAACTTGGTTTCACAGGGTAGAGTGCCGGTATCTGGTGCTGTGTTCTAGCCTAACTAAACACATCAGCTTGGGTTATGAACGACCACAATGGTTCAATGTCACCATTTTTGACATATTCAATTGAGACCGTGTTGTCTCTCGAAAGCCTCGGTCTCTCAATGTGAAAGCTGATGTAACTGAAACCTATGCAGAAAAACAACAAGCTGTAATATCAAACACATGTCAGCTAGTTTGTTTACTTTCTCATAAATGTCATTGATAACAATTCAAAGCACATTTGATTAGTCACAAGTAACCATTTCACTGTCGGCCTACACAGGTTGTTTATTAAGCATGATATGAGTGAACAAACTAGCCTACATGTGTTTGTGTTTAGCTCTGGCATCAGTGAGTCTGTCATCAATTATAGAGATGATTCCTGGTTAAATGCTGCATGTCGCTCACATCATGAGTTGATATGAATGTAATATATATTTCATAGACATTAAAACAGCATGCATAATGCATGGGTATTGGCATTTCACACGGATGAGTTTAGGGCCTTTCCTGTACCTTACAAAGTTGATTCATTGATAGGCATATAAGAGTGATCATTTAGTTACACAATGACTTATAACAACAGAAACACACAGGATCAAATACACCCGGGGTCCTTTCTGGACACGTGGAGAGAGAACAAGAGAAAGTCAGTTTGATTCGCTGAGGGAGAGTAAATACATTCACAGAGGACGGTTAGAGCTACTTCTCTTTATTATTGAAGAAAAAAAAAAAATGCCACAATGGCATTTTGAATTCCTGGAGGGCCTTAGCCCCGTCACAGACAGACAGCTCACAGACAAACGACAGCAAACGTCTGGAGCAGAGAGGAGATGCCAGCAAAGTAGAGAGAGAGAGAGAGAGAGAGAGAGAGAGAGAGAGAGAGAGAGAGAGAGAGAGAGAGAGAGAGAGAGAGCTTTCAGCAAAGAAAGAAAGAAAAAACCCATTAGACAATGAAACAAAAGCAGATGGATGAAAATGCACAGTCCGCCGACCCACAGTTCCCCAGTCCGTCTTGGGAATAAAGTGTGAGGTAATACAATGAAGAAGTCAGATGGAGACGGAGACTAGCAGGAATGGAGACTTCAAGGAGTAGAAACAAATATTACATTAGACGAGACAGGACCATTCATCTCTGTGCCTGAGAGGTAGTTCATCTGCAGAATAAGGAACCGTGCCTGGTTGATGCATGTTGCTGGAGCACCTAATGGTGTTGAGGTCAACTCTATTCAATCAGTTGTTGCTGTCCTGCCGTGGAGCCCCACACACTCTTAACACGATAACAGACCAATACTAGGAAGTTTTAACTATTTGTTTTTCGTTATGTCAGAGCTAATGTTAGGATCGTTGATCTGAAGATATTATCACAGGCTGTGGCCCTGCGACATGTTTTAGCAGTTGAAACACAAGAGCTACAAATCCAGTGCACTGTATGGTAAATCTCATCTACGTACCATCTTCTATCTTACATCTACATGAATCTATATGGTAGATGGACAGCAGCATTTTACTCACAGTCGGATATGAGCAAGTGTTGAAATGTATGGCTCATTCTCAGGCCGGTGTAATAATGGGACAGTCTGTCTTCTCTTGGCACTATGGCATAAATTGCATTACCTGGATACTTGTCTCAACGGATTGTATTACAGGAGCAATTACTGATGGACCCACAGGTCATAGGTCATTTCTGGACTGGAATCATTGGACTATGTGGGATTTCTTTATACTTAGCAATTCATGTGATTGATATGCAAATCTCAGCATTTTAATTTGACCTTTATTTAACCAGGCAAGTCAGTTAAGAACAAATTATTGTTTTAAATAATGGCCTAGTGGGTTAAACCACCTGTTCAGGGGCAGAACGACAGATTTGTACCTTGTCGGCTAGGGGGTTTGACCTTGCAACCTTCCGGTTACTAGACCAACGCTCTAACCACTAGGCTACCCTGCCATATGCTGTCATGTGTGGTAGGTCTTACACACAATGTCCTTTCAGAATGCAGAGTTGAGTATCGTACGAAATGACATTCCACACACATTCTGGATAACTGTGTGTAGTGTTATGTGATATTATTACGAGGAATAAAGGAAAGGAAAAGGAAAAGAAAGACAGAGCGAGGAAGAAAGGGAGAGAGAGAAGAGGGTTAAGAGAAATGATAGAGAGAGAGAAGAGAGAGAGAAGAGAAATGATAGAGGAGAGAGAAGAGAGAGATAAGAGAAATGATAGAGGAGAGAGAAGAGAGAGACAAGAGAAATGATAGAGGAGAGAGAGGAGAGAGACAAGAGAAATGATAGAGGAGAGAGAGAGAGAAGAGAGAGATACGAGAAATGATAGAGGAGAGAGAGGAGAGAGACAAGAGAAATGATAGAGGAGAGAGAGAGAGAAGAGAGAGATAAGAGAAATGATAGAGGAGAGAGAGGAGAGAGACAAGAGAAATGATAGAGGAGAGAGAGAAGAGAGAGACAAGAGAAATGATAGAGGAGAGAGAGGAGAGAGACAAGAGAAATGATAGAGAGAGAGAAGAGAGAGACAAGAGAAATGATAGAGGAGAGAGAGAAGAGAGAGATAAGAGAAATGATAGAGGAGAGAGAGAGAGAAGAGAGAGATAAGAGAAATGATAGAGGAGAGAGAGATAAGAGAAATGATAGAGGAGAGAGACAAGAGAAATGATAGAGGAGAGAGAGGAGAGAGACAAGAGAAATGATAGAGGAGAGAGAGAGAGAGAGACAAGAGAAATGATAGAGGAGAGAGAGGAGAGAGACAAGAGAAATGATAGAGGAGAGAGAGAAGAGAGAGACAAGAGAAATGATAGAGGAGAGAGAGAAGAGAGAGACAAGAGAAATGATAGAGGAGAGAGAGGAGAGAGACAAGAGAAATGATAGAGAGAGAGAGGAGAGAGACAAGAGAAATGATAGAGAGAGAGACAAGAGAGAGACAAGAGAAATGATAGAGGAGAGAGAGAAGAGAGAGATAAGAGAAATGATAGAGGAGAGAGAGAGAGAGAGAAGAGAGAGATAAGAGATATGATAGAGGAGAGAGAGGAGAGAGAGATAAGATAAATGATAGAGGAGAGAGAGATAAGAGAAATGATAGAGGAGAGAGAGGAGAGAGACAAGAGAAATGATAGAGGAGAGAGAGAAGAGAGAGACAAGAGAAATGATAGAGGAGAGAGAGAAGAGAGAGACAAGAGAAATGATAGAGGAGAGAGAGGAGAGAGACAAGAGAAATGATAGAGAGAGAGAGAAGAGAGAGACAAGAGAAATGATAGAGGAGAGAGAGAAGAGGGAGATAAGAGAAATGATAGAGGAGAGAGAGAGAGAAGAGAGAGATAAGAGAAATGATAGAGGAGAGAGAGGAGAGAGAGATAAGAGAAATGATAGAGGAGAGAGAGATAAGAGAAATGATAGAGGAGAGAGACAAGAGAAATGATAGAGGAGAGAGAGGAGAGAGACAAGAGAAATGATAGAGGAGAGAGAGAGAGAGAGAGAGAGAGAGATAAGAGAAATGATAGAGGAGAGAGAGAGAGAGAGAGAGACAAGAGAAATGATAGAGGAGAGAGAGGAGAGAGACAAGAGAAATGATAGAGGAGAGAGAGGAGAGAGACAAGAGAAATGATAGAGGAGAGAGAGAGAGAGAGAGAGAGATAAGAGAAATGATAGAGGAGAGAGAGGAGAGAGACAAGAGAAATGATAGAGGAGAGAGAGAGAGAAGAGAGAGATAAGAGAAATGATAGAGGAGAGAGAGGAGAGAGACAAGAGAAATGATAGAGGAGAGAGAGAAGAGAGAGACAAGAGAAATGATAGAGGAGAGAGAGGAGAGAGACAAGAGAAATGATAGAGAGAGAGAGAAGAGAGAGACAAGAGAAATGATAGAGGAGAGAGAGAGAGAAGAGAGAGATAAGAGAAATGATAGAGGAGAGAGAGAGAGAAGAGAGAGATAAGAGAAATGATAGAGGAGAGAGAGGAGAGAGAGATAAGAGAAATGATAGAGGAGAGAGAGAGAGGAGAGAGAGATAAGAGAAATGATAGAGGAGAGAGAGGAGAGAGACAAGAGAAATGATAGAGGAGAGAGAGGAGAGAGACAAGAGAAATGATAGAGGAGAGAGAGAGAGAGAGAGAGAGAGAGAGACAAGAGAAATGATAGAGGAGAGAGAGGAGAGAGACAAGAGAAATGATAGAGGAGAGAGAGAGAGAAGAGAGAGATAAGAGAAATGATAGAGGAGAGAGAGGAGAGAGAGATAAGAGAAATGATAGAGGAGAGAGAGGAGAGAGACAAGAGAAATGATAGAGGAGAGATAGAAGAGAGAGACAAGAGAAATGATAGAGGAGAGAGAGAAGAGAGAGACAAGAGAAATGATAGAGGAGAGAGAGAAGAGAGAGACAAGAGAAATGATAGAGGAGAGAGAGGAGAGAGACAAGAGAAATGATAGAGGAGAGAGAGATAAGAGAAATGATAGAGGAGAGAGGAGAGAGAAGAGAGAGACAAGAGAAATGATAGAGGAGAGAGAGGAGAGAGACAAGAGGAATGATAGAGGAGAGAGAGGAGGGAGACAAGAGAAATGATAGAGGAGAGAGAGAGAGAAGAGAGAGATAAGAGAAATGATAGAGGAGAGAGAGGAGAGAGACAAGATAAATGATAGAGGAGAGAGAGGAGAGAGACAAGAGAAATGATAGAGGAGAGAGAGAAGAGAGAGATAAGAGAAATGATAGAGGAGAGAGAGAAGAGAGACAAGAGAAATGATAGAGAGAGAGAGAAGAGAGAGACAAGAGAAATGATAGAGGAGAGAGAGAAGAGAGAGACAAGAGAAATGATAGAGGAGAGAGAGAAGAGAGACAAGAGAAATGATAGAGGAGAGAGAGAAGAGAGAGATAAGAGAAATGATAGAGGAGAGAGAGAAGAGAGACAAGAGAAATGATAGAGGAGAGAGAGAAGAGAGAGATAAGAGAAATGATAGAGGAGAGACAGAAACAGACAGAGAAACAGAGAGAGGGAAGGGATAAGACACCCCTATAAGACATTTTCTGTAAGAGAGAACCAGGAAATGAAGCCTGAAGGTATCCATTCAGCTGTAGCAGGGTAATTCCAGCTGATACTTTTCTATATGTCAAACATGGCTTGGTTAAGCCTGGCAGCTTCTGGATGGGGGGAATCTCTCTCTCTCTCTCTCTCTTGCTTTCTGTGCCTCTCTCTCTCACTCCCTCTCTCTCTGTCTCCCCCCTCTCTCCCTCCTCTCTCATAACTCTCTCCCTCTGCCCCCCCTCCCTCTCTCTCTCTCTAACCCTTAAGCATGTGATAAAGTGTTTAATTGTAACAGTGACACTGGCATGGCATGTGAGTTATCTACAGTAAGTGGAGCACCTCGGGGTTAGAATATGGAATGCCCATTACAGTGGAACAACAAAGATCCTGCAATCATGGCTGTGTCCCAAATGGAACCCTATTCTCTATACAGCACACTGCTTTTGACCAGAGCATTATGGGCCCTGGTCAGAAGTAAATATGAAATAGGGTGCCATTTCCTTGATGTTAATGAGAAGCCTGTGCTATAGAGTGTCAGCGTTGCTTGTGTGTGTTTGTGTGTGTTTGTGTTTGTGTGTGTCTCTGTGTGTGTGTATGTTTCTGTGTGTGTGTGTGTGTGTGTGTGTGTGTGTGTGTATGTTTCTGTGTATGTGTCTGTGTGTGTGTGTGTGTGTGTGTGTGTGTGTGTGTGTGTGTGTGTGTGTGTGTGTGTGTGTGTGTGTGTGTGTGTGTGTGTGTGTGTGTGTGTGTGTGTGTGTGTGTGTGTGTGTGTGTGTGTGTGTGCTGAAGAAGGATAGTTGGAAAAGCAGTTACTCCTACCATACAGAAAATGACATAATATTGATCATATTTAGCATAGAAAAACATGTAATCCCTTTAATCATCCAAAATAGGATTGTGGGGTATTATGTATAATGGTGAAATTCATTAATATGATAGTCTGCCAGATTTATCAGCCCCTCAAGTGAATCTCAGTAATGGGTGTTAGCTAACACCATTCCACTATCCAGTGACAACCAATCCCACAGATTCACACAAATGTAATTACTTCATTTGTCAACGTCGAGAGACAGACAGCAACTAGAGACAGACAGCAACTAGAGACAGACAGCAATTGGTCCTTGCACTTGTCCTTCCAGTGTGGAGAAACTCTTTATTTCATAATTACTTTCTTATCCCTCCGCGTCTCCAATTTATTTAATCACACGCATAATCATTCCATAACATTCTTTCATCATTTCATATTTTTTCCTTTTAGCCCGTGGAGGACATTCCGAGGGACGTCACTGCATCTCGATCAAAGACAACAGAACAACCCCAGTTTCTAGAACTCCCTAAGAAACATATGTATTATTCATACGAATTACATCATTTACAAGTATGACATGAAAACAATTCATTTTGGGGTGCTTCCCAAATGGCACACTATTCCCTAAGTATTGCACTACTTTTGACCACAGCCCTATGGGCCCCAGATCAAAGGTAGTGCACTATGTAGGGAATAGTGTGCCTTTTGGGACCAAGTATTTGTGACCTTGTAATCATTCATATTAATGCTGACGGTTATGACATCTGTTGTGGTCTGTCGTGTTGTTTCGGGAAGAGATCACAATTCGCCTGTTATTCCCTGCTAACCCTCCCTAACACACAGGACAAATGCCGGCACGGTAGTTAGCAAGTCCTTCTGCACTGTTACGGAATATCTTAAGAATGTGTGTGTGTGTGTGTGTGTGTGTGTGAGAACGAGAGCGAGATGGAAAAAGGGGGTCAGGGGGCAATTAGGGAGAGAGAGGGAGAGAGAGAGAGGGAGAGGGAGGGAAAACAACTAATAATGAGTCCTAGCTGCCCTCTGTACTGTATTGGAGAGATAATGAAAACAGGAAAATATACAGGACAAGTCAAAAGTTTGGACACACCTACTCATTCCAGGGTTTTTCTTTATTTTTACTATTTTCTACATTGTAGAATAATAGTGAAGACATACACACTATGAAATAACACATGTAGTAACCAAAAAAGTGTTAAATAAATGAAAATATATTTAATATTTTAGATTCTCCAAAGTAGACACCCTTTGCCATGATGACAGCTTTGCACACTCTTGGCATTCTCTCAACCAGCTTCACCTGGAATTATTTTACAATAGTCTTGAATGAGTTCCCACATGTGCTGAGCACTTGTAGCCTGCTTTTCCTTCACTCTGCGGTCCAACTTATCCCAAACCATCTCAAATGGGTTGAGGTCGGGTGATTGTGGAGGCCAGGTCATCTGATGCAGCACCCCATTACTATCCTTCCTGGTCAAATAGCCCTTACACAGCCTGGAGGTGTGTTGAGTCATTGTCCTCTTGAAAAACAAATGATAGTCCAACTAAGCGCAAACCAGATCGGATGGCGTATCGCTGCAGAATCCTGTGGTAGCCATGCTTGTTAAGTATGCCTTGAATTATAAATAAATCACTGACGGTGTCACCAGCAAAGGACCAAAAATAACAAAAAATCTCAAATTTTGACTCATCAGACCAAAGGACAGATTTCAACCAGCCTAATGTTCATTGCTCGTGTTTCTTGGCCCAAGCAAGTCGACCATGAAGGCCTGATTCACGCAGTTGTGAACAGTTGTTGAGATGTGTCTGTTACTTGAACTCAGTGAAGCATTTATTTGGGCTGCAATTTCTGAGGCTGGTAACTCTAATGAACTTATCCTCTGCACTCTGGGTCTTCCTTTCCTGTGGCGGACCTCATGAGAGCCAGTTTCATCATAGCGCTTGATGGTTTTTGCAACTGCACTTGAAGAAACTTTCAAAGTTCTTGAAATTTTTCGGCTTGACTGACCTTCATGTCTTAAAGTAATGATGGACTGTCGTTTCTCTTTCCTTATTTGAGCTGTTTTTGCCATAATATGGGCTTGGTGTTTTACCAAATAGGGCTATCGTCTGTATACCCCACTACCTTGTCACAACACATCTGATTGGCTCAAGCGCATTAAGATGGAAAGAAATTCCACAAATCAACAAGGCACACTTCTTAATTGAAATGCATTCCAGGTGACTACCTCATGACGCTGGTTGAGAGAATGCCAAGAGTGTACAAAGCTGTCATCAAGGCAAAGGGTGGCTACTTTGAAGAATCTCAAAAATAACATATATTATGATTTGTTTGACATCTTTTTGGTTACTACATGACTCCATATGTGTTATTTCATAGTTGTGATGTCGTCACTATTATTCTACAATGTAGAAAATAGTAAAAATAAAGAAAAACTCTTGAATGAGCAGGTGTGTCCAAACTTTTGACTGGTTCTGTGTATAATCTCTGGATTTCATAACTCACTGTATCATGTCTTTGGTTGCTGTCTATGCGTTCCAAATGGGACCCATTTCAGTGTATACCATATAGTGCACTATTTTTGACCTGAGCCCTATGGTTCAAAAGTAGTGTACTGTACTATACAGGGTACACGGTGCCATTTGGGACACAGCCTTTGTCATTTCCATAATGAGGTCACATAGGATCTCTCCACCGTGCTCCATGGAATAGACGGAGATAATTGAGTCCACTGCAAATGTCACAAATGAAAAAAAGGTTTAACGTTGCATTGCGACCTTGACGCTCTGATATTGGATATTGAGTGGATTCCGTCGTCTCCATTTCAAAAGCCACACCTTGACCTCTGATATGGGGCGTAGGGAGAGAAAATAGACAGGGCCACACATGGTGAAGCCAAGAGTGAAGTGTGGGATGTTCTGGCTAGAAATAATGAATGGGATGTGGTGTGTCTTTCTGTTGGGATATACACATGGATGAATACTATGGATAGAGTGAATCACCAGACAGAGAGGAGAGACTCATAGATGCACACAAGCATCCACAGACGGACAGACAGAAATATGCACACGCACTCACCTACACTCTCCTCATCATCATCATCATTGCTATCTGGGGCACTAAGGTGTTAAGATGTGATCCTGAGGAAGGGAGCCGCCATCCCTATTGTCTCAGCTTGGAGGTTTGGTTGGTCCAGCCACTACTGGTCCAGCCAACCAGCATCTATTTAAAGGAGATCTCTGTTAGATTTATTGGCCAGGTTTAACTGTATGGTAAAATAGCACATTAAAGCAGATGATATCACAGTGGATGGAATGATTATGCACGCTTGCAGAAAGTGGAGGAGGCCCACCGTAATTAAATGCAAGGTCCTGGCGAGAATACAAACGCTCATGCACCCGTGCACACGCACACACACACAGACACACACACACACAGGCCACGCACACACGCACACACACACACAGGCCACTTAACCAAACCTGGATTTTTTTTTTTTTTTTTAAGGGACAAAACGCTGAGCTGCTGGGTTTTTTGAATTTCCTCTTCATGAGTATTTTGTCGTAAACAAATGTTTTTGCTTTGTGCTGGGTTTTCAAAGGGTCCTATTTCAGTCCTAAGTGGCTCATTTTGGGAGCGTGAGCCATGCGCCGTACTGCCAAGGGACAGCACACTTCATTTTACTCTGATTGGTTGACTAATCTTCTTGTTTAGCAGACTGTGCTACAGAATGGCTGAATGAAAAAGTGTACTGACGCTCGTTAGTTTGCTAATTGCTCACCCAAATGGATAAACCTAGCCCTGGACACTGTATTGCAGAGTACAATTGCAGTGTTTTCTGGCTAACTGGAGAGTCACAAGGACTTTATAGGGAGATGTAACAAGGCTGTGACCCCTTTTTGTAAGGACATTCTCCAATACTGTACATCTAGGTGCTTGTGGCATGTTGTTGCAGAGTAAAACTGCAGTGTTTACCGGCTAAATGGGGAGTCAAAAGGAGGGAGTGACTATATAGAGAGAGAAAGGCTGTGATCACAGTTTGTAAGGACACTCCAACAACATGGCCATGCTAGTGCCAACCCTTTCTACTGTTTGACTGTTTCTACTATTGAACACGGTTTAAACACATCCCTTTAAGCCGACAACACAGCACACACATACTCAACAATGCACCACTCCCCACCAGTCCCCACCTCTCTTCAAGATGGCTGCCTCGCTTCTAGTTCTTAGGAAATTTTGCAGTATTTTGTTGTTTCTGTATTATTTCTTACATTGTTAGCCCAGAAAATTGTATGTGTTATTACATACAGCCGGGAAGAACTATTAGATATCAGACCGGCGGTAACTCACCAGCCATACCAGCATTACGACCAGGAATACGACTATCCCAAAGTGGATACTTTGTTCTCACCACCCAGGGCATTTGAACTGATTTCAGAGGCCGACCCAAAACAATGCAGATGGAAAAGGTGTACTTGGAGTGGTCTTCTAGTCTGACTTAGGAGGCACGCACACCACCCACCGCTTTCGAGTATATTACTCACTAATGTTCAGTCCCTGGATAACAAAGTTGACGAGATCAGGGCAAAGGTTTCTTTCCAGAGAGACATCAGGGATTGTAACATTCTCTGGTTCACGGAAACATGGCTCTCTCGGGACATACTGGCGGAGTCTGTCCAGCCATCTGGATTCTCAGTTCATCGCGCCGTCAACAATAAACATCTCTCTGGGAAGAAGAGGGGGGAGAAGTATGTTTCATGATTAACAACTCATGGTGGAATTTTGTTCATCCGACCTAGAATACCTCATAATCAAATGCCGACCTATTATCTCCCAAGATAATTGACTTTGATTACGGCCATGTACATCACGGCCATGTACACCCCCCCCCCCCTCAATCCGATACCACGACGGCCCTCAAGAAACATCACTGGACTTTATGCAAACTGGAAACCATATATCTTGAGGCTGCGTTTATTGTAGCTGGGCATTTTAACAAAGCAAATTTGAGGAAAATGCTGCCTAAATTCTATCAGCATATATGTTGTAGTACTCGCGCTGCTAAAACAGTAGACCACTGTTACTCCAACTTCCGGGATGCATACAAGGCCCTCCCCGCCTTCCTTTTCAGCAAATCTGACCATGACTCCATTTAGCTCCTCCCTTCCTATAGGCAGAAACTCAAACAGGAAGTACCTATGCTAAGGACTTAGATTTTTAAACGCTTCATCAATCTCTCTAGAATCATGCAGCATTTAGCTCTCATTTGTGAGAAGCAGCTTTTGAGCATTTCCGCGTTTAAATAACCCGCACATTTTCCACAGTAAGCAGCTCACCCCAGGATAATTCAGCCGGGAATCAAATGCTCACACCCGTTTGACCATTCCGATCCTGTGGGCCTCCCTCCCTAGCTTTCATTGAACAGCCTTGTTTCTCACAAATGGGAACTAGGGAAGTAAGTTCAAATGTCGATGTCTGCTTCTGCTATAACTGAAAATACACAGACTCAAGCAAGACGAAGCAAGTTAAAGTTGCCTATTTCTTTCTGTAATAAATAAATACAGCAAGCCTTCTGTGTACAAGATGCCAGCAAACATAGATATAGAGGGTTGAGGAAAATGCTATTTGGTTTCCAATCTGCTAGGGATTTGTTGTTGTTGGTGGTGTGTGTGTGTGTGTGTGTGTGTGTGTGTGTGTGTGTGTGTGTGTGTGTGTGTGTGTGTGTGTGTGTGTGTGTGTGTGTGTGTGTGTGTGTGTGTGTGTGTGTGTGTGTGTTGTTGCAGCCTTGTGGCTGCTGTGTACTTTTCTATTGAGTGTTATTGTGTTACATTGTATTG
The DNA here is from genome assembly GCF_002021735.2 of Oncorhynchus kisutch. Lineage (NCBI taxonomy): Eukaryota > Metazoa > Chordata > Actinopteri > Salmoniformes > Salmonidae > Oncorhynchus > Oncorhynchus kisutch. The sequence continues at coordinate 17,322,468 of NC_034192.2, forward strand.
TAATGTGACATCCTCCAAGCTCTCTCATCACAGTGCAACACGCTTTAATCAATTTAAAGCAGCAGAAACTTAGAGGCGTGCCAACTGCCAAGCAGGAGTCTTGTATCCGTGAATAGTGGGGTGAACTAATTCACAGAATGCTTTCTAATCTGTTACATAATCAAGATGGCCACCGACTGAGTAGAGCTTGGCAGTTGTGGTAAAAAAAAAAATACATATTGTGATAAATTGTCTGAAGTGATGTGATAAATAGAACGATAAGTTTATGACAATAATATGCACCACATTTTTTAAAACTGTCATTTAACTAACTTCTAGTTTGATTGTTGAACTTCTAGTTTGAGTGTTGTGTGTGTGCCACGGATCCCTCCGGAACTTTCATTACGCACACCTGGCCCGTGGTTAGTCATTGTATAATTGGTTTACCATTTTCCTGTCGATTATTGTTACAATGTCCGTTGGTGCGTGTGAGTACCTGTGCTGTGTGCTTTGACTTTCGTGCCATTTTGGATTGCGCAGATGATTACGGGTCTCGTCCCGTGTGTTAATCATCGTGCGCTTGTGTTATTTATTCGAGGTACTCCTCTCTCTTTTGTTTGGGTTTCAACCCTGTGTTTTGTATAGTGTTTGTTTGCTCTTCGTCCCCGTGCCTTTACACGGCGCGCCGTAATTTGTGCTAAATAAAAAAAAATATTACGCATTCCTGCGCCTCTCTCCCGAATCATTTATACCAGCGTGACAGTGTGGGCGTTGGTGGGTGGGTGTGTTGTGTGTGTGTGTGTAAGCTTTCTTTGTATCCATTCTGACTGTTCTGTTCCTCACAAGGCAAAATACATCAAATATGCCCAGAAACTTAGCTTGTCCATACTCCCACTACTGTACTTTACAGTAGCCTAACGGACAAGGCAAAATACATCAAATATCCCCAGAAACGTAGCTTGTCCATACTCCCACTACTGTACTTTACAGTAGCCTAGCTGACCCTCTATGAAAAAAAGTGCTTTAAAGAGCCCCTTAAGCTTCCAGGTAAAAACCCTTTTGGTTCCAGTTAGAATTATTTTGGGTTCCATGAGGAACCCTTTCCACAGAGGGTTCTACATGGAACCAGAAATGGTTCTCCCTGGAATCAGAAAGGGTTCTACCTGGAACCAAAAAGGGTTCTCCTATGGGGACAGCCAAATAACCCTCTTTGGAACCCATTTTTTAAGAGTGCACATGCACTGGAGAAGATATGCTTTTCACGTTACTCTACAGTAACAAGAAATACACACGTGGCTTCTGGTAGCCTACAGTAGATGTGGAGGCCCTAAAGGCAGTTCAGTTCATATGTACATTCAAACAATGTTTTTTAATAGAACTATGTTTACAAAGCCAATAAGTCTCATGGAGAGTGAACAGTGAAAACAGAACAGTTTGTTGCATTGGATAAGGGCCAGCTTGTCTAGAGACACAGACGCAGTCCAAGGTATTACGCCCAGTATACAGGATTCCATTAGTGAAGCTGTTATGACCACTGGGAAGTAGCGCGGTATGTTTCCTTTATTTTGGCTGTGTATGCCATCTTGTAATCCTATACCCTTCCCTCTCTCTCTCTCTCTCTGCATTACATGGCATCATACAAACCACAGATATTTATTAAAAGCAGTATATTCTGAGACTTCTGGCACCAAAGAATTCCAATACTAATGTGTCTAGTCACACAATTGAAATACCCACGGCTTTAATTGCTGTCACCAGAAATCACCTGCTGTCAAAAGACAGATCCTGAATGTGATTTGAAATAGATACCAAATATATATATGACTCCAATTATTATCTTCCTTTTCATTAACGCTCTCACCTCCCCCCTCTCTTCCCAAATACTCTCTGTGAGATCATCAGCCCTGGTGTCTCAGCCACAGGGTTCTCTCTCTCTCTCTCTCTCTCTCTCTCTCTCCTTCTCTCTCTCCTCTCTCTCTCTCTCTCTCTCTCTCTCTCTTTCTCTCTCTCTCTCTCTCTTTCTCTCTCTCTCCTTCTC